>NC_042616.1:693519379-693541215 GCF_901001135.1 Rhinatrema bivittatum | reverse complement strand
AATGTTCTTAGATACTGGAAAAAAAAGTTGATTGCAATGGTTGAAAATATAATGTTAAAGAGGGTCAGTTTAAGGATGATGATGATGAATTAAGATCATCTTCTTCTCAGTCTCCAACACTATCCTGAACTGCTTCTAGCAGCTGCTCCTCTGCCATGAGAGACCAATCTCATCACAAGTTTCATGAATTGGATATCATGTACCAGTCAAGAGCATCACTTGCTGGCAGAACTGTGTGTGGTGCTGACCAGCAGCAATACCTGCAAGATAAGCTTTCAGAAATTCAGGTTAAGAGTTTTCTGTCCAAGCTAATTCAGAGCATGGACTCAGGTCCCGTGAGATATTAGGCACAGAAAGCTTCAATGTGGCCTGATCTTGCCATAGTAGCACAGCACTTTCTTTCCTACTCACCAACCAGTGGGGTGGATTTTAAGAGCCCTGCTCGCCTAAATCCGCCCAAAACCGGGCGGATTTAGGCGAGCAGGGCCCTGCGCGCCGGTGAGCCTATTTTACATAGGCCTACCGGCGCACGCAGAGCCCCGGGACTCGCGTAAGTCCCGGGGTTTTCGGAGGGGGGCGTGTCGGGGGCGGGGCCGAGCGCCGTGCCGTTTTCGGGCGTGTCGGCAGCATTTTGGGGGTGGGCCCGGGGGCGTGGTTACGGCCCGGGGCGGTTCGGGGGCATGGCCGCGCCCTCCGTACCCGCCCCCAGGTCACGTCCCGGCGCGCTAGGGGCCCGCTGGCGCGCGGGGATTTACGTCTCCCTCCGGGAGGCGCAAATCCCCCGACAAAGGTAAGGGGGGGGGTTTTAGACAGGGCTGGGGGGTGGTGGGTTAGGTAGAGGAAGGGAGGGGAAGGTGAGGGGAGGGCGTTAGAGGATTCCCTCCAAGGCGCTCCGATTTCGGAGCGGCCTTGGAGGGAACGGGGGTAGGCTGCGTGGCTCGGCGCGCGCTGGCTATACGTAATCGATAGCCTTGCGCGCGCCGATCCAGGATTTTAGCGGATACGCGCGACTACGCGCGTATCTACTAAAATCCCACCTACTTTTGCTTGCGCCTGATGCGCCAGCAAAAGTACATGAACGCGCCGTGTTTGAAAATCTACCCCTGTGTGCAAAGTGAAAGAGTATTTTCTAGGGATGTGAATCGTTTTTCAACGATTAAAATTATCGTCCGATAATGTTTATATCGTCTTAAATCGTTATAGAACACGATACAATAGAAAATTCTAACGATTTATCGTTAAAAATCGTTAAATCGTGTTAGTGCGCACTAACTCGAGTTAGTACACACTAACTGAAAATGATACAAATAAACACTTTCCAGGTCACTGAAGGTCAGTTAGGAATGAATATGTGTTCCTATTGGCTGGCTGCCCTCTTATCTATTGATGTTACCAAGGTTACCACTGAGGTGATGGTTGGGGGGATGGGAAATAGAACTGGAAACTAACGAACACCAACAGAAAATGAAACAAAGTGTTCACACTTCCCAGGTCAGTAAGGTCACTTAGGAATGAATATGTATGTATGTATTCCTATTGGCTGGCTGTGCTCTTATCTATTGATGTTACCAAGGCTAACACTGAGGTAAATGGTTGGGGGGATGTGAAATGGAAACAGTTGGAAGCTTGACAAAAAAAGTAATGTAATGATCAGCACTCACGTGACTAGAACTTGTTTGTTTATTATTTTTAGTTAGCAGGCACCTGAAATGCTAGTGCATGTTGAATTTGCCAATCACTGTGCATTTTAGAAAGGTGGTCCTGGCTGGAACTGTACACAGTTCAAATATATGTAATTGATTGTTGGTAAGTGTATTTTTTAAGTAGCCACACTGGCACAAGTATGTTTACTTTTCCTCCTACTTAACTCAGTAGCTCAGCTTTGTAAGAAGGGCTTCTCTGCTTGTGTGTTGTTTTTGTTTGGTGTGAGGAGAGCAGAAACATCAGATCTTTATTCAATCTACTACAGTCATCTCTTACAGTGCCCTATCCCTATTAATACCAGGAGTGTTGTGATCTTCCTGCACACAGTGCCCTAAACCCTGATACCAGTCTGAGACAGCTCCCTCCCTGCATTACTAGTGAGAGGCTGGCTTCACAGACAGGGGGGAGCTGCCTGGCCCTCACTCCTGACTTCCCCCATGTCCCAGCTAGTGAATGGTGTGTGGGTGAGGGTGGGGGGGGAGGATGGTGAAGTCTGAGACAGCTCCCTCCCTGCATTACTAGTGAGAGGCTGGCTTCACAGACAGGGGGGAGCTGCCTGACCCTCACTCCTGACTTCCCCCATGTCCCAGCTAGTGAATGGGTGTGGGTGAGGGGGGGGGGAGGATGGTGAAGTCTGAGACAGCTCCCTCCCTGCATTACTAGTGAGAGGCTGGCTTCACAGACAGGGGGGAGCTGCCTGACCCTCACTCCTGACTTCCCCCATGTCCCAGCTAGTGAATGGTGTGTGGGTGGGGGGGGGAGGAGGATGGTGTGAAGTCTGAGACAGTTCCCTCCCTGCATTACTAGTGAGAGGCTGGCTTCACAGACAGGGGGGAGCTGCCTGACCCTCACTCCTGACTTCCCCCATGTCCCAGCTAGTGAATGGTGTGTGGGTGAGGGGGGGGGAGGAGGATGGTGAAGTCTGAGACAGCTCCCTCCCTGCATTACTAGTGAGAGGCTGGCTTCACAGACAGGGGGAGCTGCCTGACCCTCACTCCTGACTTCCCCCATGTCCCAGCTAGTGAATGGTGTGTGGGTGAGGGGGGGGGGAGGATGGTGAAGTCTGAGACAGCTCCCTCCCTGCATTACTAGTGAGAGGCTGGCTTCACAGACAGGGGGGAGCTGCCTGACCCTCACTCCTGACTTCCCCCATGTCCCAGCTAGTGAATGGTGTGTGGGTGAGGGAGGGGGAGGATGGTGAAGTCTGAGACAGCTCCCTCCCTGCATTACTAGTGAGAGGCTGGCTTCACAGACAGGGGGAGCTGCCTGACCCTCACTCCTGACTTCCCCCATGTCCCAGCTAGTGAATGGTGTGTGGGTGAGGGGGGGGGGGGGAGGATGGTGAAGTCTGAGACTGCTCCCTCCCTGCATTACTAGTGAGAGGCTGGCTTCACATACAGCGGGGGAGCTGCCTGACCCTCACTCCTGACTTCCCCCATGTCCCAGCTAGTGAATGGTGTGTGGGTGAGGGGGGGGGAGGAGGATGGTGAAGTCTGAGACACCTCCCTCCCTGCATTACTAGTGAGAGGCTGGCTTCACAGACAGGGGGGAGCTGCCTGACCCTCACTCCTGACTTCCCCCATGTCCCAGCTAGTGAATGGTGTGTGGGTGAGGGGGGGGGGGGGGAGGGGGATGGTGAAGTCTGAGACAGCTCCCTCCCTGCATTACTAGTGAGAGGCTGGCTTCACAGACAGGGGGAGCTGCTTGACCCTCACTCCTGACTTCCCCATGTCCCAGCTAGTGAATGGTGTGTGGTGAGGGGGGGGGGGAGGATGGTGAAGTCTGAGACAGCTCCCTCCCTGCATTACTAGTGAGAGGCTGGCTTCACAGACAGGGGGGAGCTGCTTGACCCTCACTCCTGACTTCCCCCATGTCCCAGCTAGTGAATGGTGTGGGGTGGGGGGGGGGGGAGGATGGTGAAGTCTGAGACAGCTCCCTCCCTGCATTACTAGTGAGAGGCTGGCTTCACAGACAGGGGGGAGCTGCCTGACCCTCACTCCTGACTTCCCCCATGTCCCAGCTAGTGAATGGTGTGTGGGTGAGGGGGAGGGGGGAGGATGGTGAAGTCTGAGCCAGCTCCTCCCTGCATTACTAGTGAGAGGCTGGCTTCACAGACAGGGGGGAGCCTGACCCTCACTCCTGACTTCCCCCATGTCCCAGCTAGTGAATGGTGTGTGGGTGAGGGGGGGGGGGAGGATGGTGAAGTCTGAGACAGCTCCCCCTGCATTACTAGTGAGAGGCTGGCTTCACAGACAGGGGGGAGCTGCCTGACCCTCACTCAAGCAGAGAAGCCCTTCTTACAAAGCTGAGCTAGTGAGTTAAGTAGGGGAAAAGTAAACATACTTGTGCCAGTGTGGCTACTTAAAAAATACACTTACCAACAATCAATTACATATATTTGAACTGTGTACAGTTCCAGCCAGGACCAACTGTGTACAGATCCAGCCAGGACCACCTTTCTAAAATGCACAGTGATTGGCAAATTCAACATGCACTAGCATTTCAGGTGCCTGCTAACAAAAATAATAAACAAAGAAGTTCTAGTCACGTGAGTGCTGATCATCACATGTCAAGCTTCCAACTGTTTCCATTTCACATCCCCCCAACCATTACCTCAGTGGTAACCTTGGTAACATCAATAGATAAGAGCACAGCCAGCCAATAGGAATACATATTCATTCCTAAGTGACCTTTACTGACCTGGGAAGTGTGAACACTTTGTTCATTTTCTGTTGGTGTTCATGAGTTTCCAGTTCCATTTCCCATCCCCCCAACCATCACCTCAGTGGAAACCTTGGTAACATCAATAGATGAGGGCTGCCAGCCAATAGGAACACATATTCATTCCTAACTGACCTTCAGTGACCTGGAAAGTGTCTATTTGTATCGAGTTAGTGCGCACTAATCGGAAAAAACGATTTTTAACGATTTTTCAATGAAATAATCGTGCCAAACACGATTTTCTTCTCCTGCCACACGATTTCTATCGTTAAGACGATATGGAAAACGATTCACATCCCTAGTATTTTCAATGACAGGGAACATTGTGAGTCCACACCATGCACTTTTGTCTCAAGACTTAGTAGAGCAATTGGTTTTCATCAAAATGAACTTTCCACTGCTTGGGTATCCGGACGTTCCCTGTGACTGGGAGGAGCAGTGTGCCTCTTGTCTAGGCCCGGGCTGCAAAGTTGGGGGCTGGAAGAGAGGCTTCACTCTGAGCACTGCAGCTGTACTCCCCGCATGCCCACTGGGGCACCTGACAGTGCCACTACTACCAAACTGCCGCTGCTACCTCTTGTGGCCCCCAGAAGAAGCCAGTCTGAGAGTCACAAGACATGAATGCTCCGTCCTGCTGCATTCCAGACACCGCCCGCTGGGGCGCACTACAGCCTGCCAGACACAACACACACACACACAGGTTTCTCACTCCCAGGCCTGTGTCTCCTTTCCCCCAGAGTCCACATCCAAGGCATGAGTCTCAGACTCATTTACTAAACAAAATAATTGTGTGAATGAAGTATGAAAGAATTTCAGGCCAATGCAATACAGTGCACAGAGAGGTTGCTGGCTACTAATGGCTAGCTATGTTGTTTAATCCCACCACTATAACAATACATTGATTAAAATAAAAATATACATACACACCCTGGAGTGTGTGTACTCTTAAGGTGTATTCAGGAACACTTCGATACCAAAAATTGCCATGTGACCTAGTAGTCCATTTAAAGCAGTCCAAGTATTGTTGTTGATTGCAAGAATCATGCAAAACAAACCAAAGACTTTCAGAAATAATAATAAAAAAAGAAAAACTGAGCACCCAGCAGTTGTACATTTCTGAAGGATTTTTTTTCATGATTCTGCTATCTTACTCCTACTTTAGTATCACAAGCATTACATTTGCCGCTTCAAATAGCTGACTTGGTCATGCAGAAAGTTTTGGCATCGAAGTGTATACTCGTTGCAGTAGCCTGAGTGCACAATATTGCATTGGCCAGGTTGAAAGATGTGTGAATGGTCAGTAGCCATGGTTGAAGCCTTGACGTTGGCGCTACTGCTCACAAGTATACAACTTGTGCTAATTCAACCAGATTGAGTTTTTTATGAAATTGTTTGACTGAGTGCCATACTGCTCCTGCTCTCTGTCCTCCCATTACAGGCTTCTCACTCCCAGGCTCTCTCTCCCACAGACACAACACGCACACATAGGCTTCTCACTCCCAGGCTCTCTCTCCAACAGACACAACACCCCACACAGGCTTCTCACTCATTCCCAGGCCTCTGCCTCCTTTCCCCCAGCATCCACATCCAAGGCAGGTCCCCACTGGGTTCCTCTGCCTCCTTTCCCCCAGCATCCACATCCAAGGCAGGTCCCCGCTGGGTTCCTCTGCTTCCTTTCCCCTGCATCCACCTCCGAGGCAGGTCCCCGCTGGGTTCCTCTGCCTCCTTTCTCCCAGTGTCCACCTCTGAGGCAGGTCCCCACTGGGTTACTCTGCCTCCTTTCCCCCAGTGTCCACCTCTGAGGCAGGTCCCCGCTGGGTTACTCTGCCTCCTTTCCCCCAGTGTCCACCTCTGAGGCAGGTCCCCGCTGGGTTACTCTGCCTCCTTTCCCCCAGCAACCCCATCCAAGGCATGAGTCTCATACTAATTTACAAAACAAAATAATTTTATTAAAACATATTTTATACAAAAATAAAATAAATATATATTTTATTGTATAAATAAAAAAAATGAGTGGAGTCACCCAGGCCAGGATGAAATAGGATGTGGATTTCATGATGTTACAGGGTCATGTGGAAAGGAGGGTGTTGACCCAGGAGGATCCTGCTCTGGAGCAGAGGACACTGGCATCTCCTCACAAGATGGCATTGCCCTCTGCTCCTGAGAGGCATCCTCCAGGGCTGACAACCTCCTATCCATATTTCTGACATCCTGCTGCAACATCATGAAATCAGCATCATATTTTGCCCTGAACTGCCATACTTCCTGCAGGATCTCCTCCAGCTTGGCAAACTGTGCAGGGCATGCACAGCTAGGAGGAGATCCTGAAGGAAGTATGGCTATACTGGTGCTGGTGCTGGGCCTGCCTGCTGCTGTCGCTGCTGCTGCCGCCTCCGCTGCCTCTTCTTGCCCTGTAAAAAATGTAAAAAAAAATAAATTTCAACATGAGACATAGAACAATACATATATGGCAAATAAATAAGCAAATACTGGACGCGCATGAGTAAGTTTATAAAATCTACTCATTAGTTTATTAACCTAGAGGGTTTTAGGAAAATGAGGAGTCCATAACAGGGAAAAGGGAGGGAGGGGGAGAGCGGAGGGATATCAATCTAGATAGATTAGAGATAGTACATAATTTGAAGAATTGGAAGGAGAAATAAGGAGTCTCACTCAAGTTAGACAGAATATGATGGTACACTACAAATCTCTTCTTCTTTTCCTTCCATTCCTTAGTTTACTTTCATAGTCACTCAGTGTCATTATATAATATATAAATACACATACATCTATCCCAGCCACTATAACTGACTGATCTCAGAAAATTGGTTTTTTTTTCTCAGCCTCAGATATACTACTGGCCCAGATATATTACCTGGCCCACTAGCTGCTGTTGCCTCTGTCCCCTCTGGTAGCAGCTCCTGCTAAACCCAGGAAGCCCCGCCTCATCCCTGCTGGTAGGTGGTATGTCTATACAAGACAAGACAGATCAAAATTCAGTTAAAATTTAAAAACAGGAATGAGATCAAACACAAGCATTCATTCACTATTATAATAAACAAACATAATTAACACACAAATTCCATTACAATTAAAATTTAGTATAGCAGCAGCACACACTTATTGAATGAATAATATTTGTGTACTGTGTAGTATTCTGAAAACAACCTACCAGGCAAGGGACGGGAGAGAGTTCTGGTACCTCCTTGAGCCACCTACTCCTGAGAATTAGAGGGATAAAGGAAAAAGAATAACATTGATTAATAATTACAAATAAAATGCCCAAGTTTTGCCTTGACCTACTAGGTTATTTTTTATGCAACATAGAAAAGTTATTAATAAAAAAATACTATTTTATAATTAGTTATCTTTCAATGTGGCATTCAAAATCTCAATACCACCATTTCAAAACGATAAATATAAATATTAATACCACAGATAACTTTGTTTCTTTTGTAGTATAGTTAGTAAGTATAGTATAGGGTAAGGGTGGTACACTACTACTAGTTCTGTTCTTCTAAAATATATTTATGTTAAATTATTACTGTATTTATAACTTTATATAACACTCTATGCTACTACTACTACTACTACTCATACTCTATTCAATGTTCAAATACAAAATATAAATACTAATTAATAATATGCACAACATTATTATCTCTCACCTTTCTTTTTGAGATCTTTGATCTCACGAGGGTAAGAGGCTCACTGGCAAAACTCCTCCTGGAGAGAGGCCCAGGCTGCAGACTCTCTTTCCAGGTTTGGCCTGCAGCCTGGGTAGGTGTACAGGTTCCTCTCGTCCAGGAGGTCCATATTGGTCTGTGTAAAGCGGGGATTCCTGGACCTTGCAGCTGCCTTCCTGTCCTTAGCAGCTGCCACCTTGGAGGAGGTCAGTGGGGAGGAGTCAGACTCCCTGTCTCTGTCAAACATGTCCTTGTCACATTCCATCTTACCATGAGAAAATAAAAAAAAAGATGGAAAAAAAAGTATGTGCTTTAGGACAGCTGTCTGTTCAGAAGCTCACACCTTAATGCAGGGATCTGTCTCACCTGTCACCATCCTCCCCCCCCCCCCTTAACCACACACCATTCACTGGTTGGGACATGGGGGAGAGGAGGGGTGATGGGCCAGGCATTTCCCCGATCTCTGAAGGACAGCTGACACAAATGGGGAGAACTGTGGTCAGGTTGTTAGGCTGCTCTGTATTAAACTTTTTTTTTCACTAAAGTAGCATAAAATAAAATGAAGTACTTTATGTGTTAAACTTTTTATTTTCCCTAATGTAATTTAACTTAAAATGAAATAAAGTACTTCATTTAATATTAATATTATTTTATGCTACTTTAGCAAAAAATAATTAAATAAATTTAGTGAAAAAAAACATTTGAACTGCAGTCACAGTTAACTAACTATATACTATAGAAAAACTAAAATAAAACCTTATATACTTACAGTGGTTATGCTCTAGTTAATCAGTAATAGTAATAATCACTAATCACTCAGATTCAGTGCTGTAGCAGATTAGCAGTGCCTGACAGTGCACTCTCAGAGAGTCTCTGCTTGGCTTGATGGCTTCTGTAAAAGTTACTGCGTGTTAAAGAAGCAAAATGGCCCCTGGGGACACCGTCGAGCATGCGTGGTTTAGTGTGCACTAACGACACGTTAGTGCGCACTAATGCTGACATAGTGGGCACTACCTCCAGATGGGCAGTCTGCAGTAATTGAAAACACCATGCACTAAACCTTGAGTAATGCGCACTAACTAAGGATTAGTGCGTGCTACCTCCGGACAGGCAGCTATGGCTCTACATTCCCATTGGCTGTCTTCAAGGTGGAGAGAACCAATGGGAACACAGAACCATACCTCTAGCTAATGAACTTCTCATGAATTGATACATTTTAATTTTTAAGTAGCAGTTTTTATTAGTGCCCATTAACAGGCTAGTTACAGCGCACTACTAGATACATAGTGCACTGTAAGCTCTCTTAGTGCGCACTAACTATTTTTTTTTTATTTAAATGTTTTATATACTGAAGTATAGCTAGATGCCTTCACTCTGGTTTACAGATATAACAACTTAGTAGGGATGTGAATCGTTTTTTGACGATTTAAAATATCGTCCGATATATTTTAAATCGTCAAAAATCGGAAGGGCCACGATACAATACCAATTCCCCCGATTTATCGTCAAAAAATCGTAAATCGGGGGAAGGGGGAGGGCAGGAAAACAGGCACACTAAAACCCCCTAAAACCCACCCCGACCCTTTAAATTAAATCCCCCACCCTCCCGAACCCCCCCCAAATGCCTTAAATTACCTGGGGGTCCAGCGGCGGTCCGGAACGGCAGCGGTCCGGAACGGCCTCCTGCAATTGAATCGTGTTGTCTTCAGCCGGAGCCATTTTTCAAAATGGCGGCGCAAAATGGCGGCGGCCATAGACCAACATGATTTGACTGCAGGAGGTCGTTCTGGACCCCCGCTGGACTTTTGGCAAGTCTTGTGGGGGTCAGGAGGCCCCCCCAAGCTGGCCAAAAGTCCCTGGGGGTCCAGCGGGAATCCGGAAAACGATCTCCTGCCGCGAATCGTTTTCCGTACGGAAAATGGCGCCGGCAGGAGATTGACTGCAGGAGGTTCAGCGGGGGTCAGGAGGCCCCGCTGAACGACCTCCTGCAGTCGATCTCCTGCCGCATAAGGCCGGCGCCATTTTCCGTACGGAAAATGGCACCGGCAGGAGATCGACTGCAGGAGGTCATTCAGCGGGGGTCAGGAGGCCCCGCTGAACGACCTCCTGCAGTCGATCTCCTGCCGGCGCCATTTTCCGTACGGAAAACGATTCATGGCAGGAGATCATTTTCCGGACCCCCGCTCGACCCCCAGGGACTTTTGGACAGCTTGGGGGGGCCTCCTGACCCCCACAAGACTTGCCAAAAGTCCAGCGGGGGTCCGGAACGACCTCCTGCAGTCGAATCGTGTTGGTCTATGGCCGCCGCCATTTTGCGCCGCCATTTTGAAAAATGGCGCCGGCTGAAGACAACACGATTCAATTGCAGGAGGCCGTTCCGAACCGCTGCCGTTCCGGACCGCCGCTGGACCCCCAGGTAATTTAAGGCATTTGGGGGGGGGTTCGGGAGGGTGGGGGATTTAATTTAAAGGGTCGGGGGGGGTTTTAGGGGGTTTTAGTGATCCGGCTCACGATTTTCACGATTTTCACGATACTTTAAACACCCAAACGGCAACAATACGATTCCCTCCCCCTCCCAGCCGAAATTGATCGTTAAGACGATCGAGGACACGATTCACATCTCTACAACTTAGTACATTTTGTCAATAATATACAAAACATTTTGTCACAGTTGAAACAAACATGGTATAACTGAGGTCAACCAGGTGTTAATCAACAAATTGAATGAAATTATGTACATAAAACTAACCTGTTAGTGCGCACTAACGAGCCTTAATGCGCATTAACATCTAGCTAGTGCATACTATTTTGGTTGTTGTAGTACACACTAAAGCTGAGATAGTGTGCACTAACTGGTTGTTAATTTATTTATTTATTTATTTATTAAGGCTTTTATATACCGACTTTCTTGATACAAATCAAATCAATTCGGTTTACAATGAACTAAGCAGAATATACAATTAACCAATCAACAAGAGATACGGAGCATACAGTTACATTATAACAAGGAAGCCTTAACTTGGAGTAGGAAAATAAAGAAGGGGTGAACGGAGCAATAAATATATAAATAAATGAAATAAAATAGAATAAATACTATATACAGAAGAGGGGGCAAGGGGCCAACCTCTCTTTAATGGATATTATGTATGAAAAATTTGGAGAGTTTTGTTTCCAGAGATGTGTTTTGTTTCCAGAGATGTGTGATGCGCATTAAGGCTCGTTAGTGTGCACTAACGCACTTTGGTGAAAATTGCCAAAAAAAACCCAAAACGAGCCACAGGAAAACAAAATTTTTTGGTGAAAATTGTTTTTGTTTCCAGAGATGTGTGATGCGCATTAAGGCTCGTTAGTGTGCACTAACGCACTTTGGTGAAAATTGCCAAAAAAACCCCAAAACGAGCCACAGGAAAACAAAATTTTCCACGAGGTGCCTAAACTGAAGCCCAACCTGAAAACTTTAAATAATGCACATCTCTAGATAAAATATATGTAAAAATGAGTAGAAAATATGCATGTGTGTAAGCAGTAGCCAGAATGGTGATATTTACATCATAGAATACACAACACAGATTTGTAAAAGCAAAAACTCAGTTTACTAAATATGGTAAAAATGTGGTTAAAAAGATCAGCAAAGACATTCAACATCACAGCAAACATTACATAGAGCAATAAAATCAAATAGAATTGCAATAGCAATCAGGAAAGATTTTGTACAAAGATACCTCTGTCACAAGAATCCTTATTGCAAGTCAATATATCTGTAAAGAATTTAAGAGACAATAGGCCTAGAGACCTTCCCAGATGAGATGGCTATTGTTGCTTTTTCTATCTGACAGTCTAAAGATGTTGTTAAATGTACTTAATTTTATATTCTGCTGTTTGGCTCTAATTCAGATTTTGCAAAGCCAGTTGGTCCAATTATAACTCACAACTTGGACAAGATGTTATGCCCCAGGTTAGCTCATTAGGCATCCCAGTACTCCATAGCTCCAGACAATTCAAACACCGAACCTTATGAGATAGAAAAACAGATGATCCTTGTTCTTAACTCAGCCAGTTAATGAGCAAATTTAGGGGGTCATTTTCAAAGGCTTATCGCTTGCTTTAATCCTCTTTCTTACGCGAAAAATCCCTTTACGAGTGCAATAGATTGCTGGGGGTGGAGTCGGGGTGGAGTTGGGGTGGCGAGAGGAGGAGTCGGGAAGGCGAGGGGGTGGACTCAGCAATGTCTTCGCTGGTGGCAATAAGGTTAGAAACCTTATTGTCACCAGTAGCGCGCCGAATAGCGCCACCTTTCATGGTGGCACTATTCGGTGCGAAAGCCGGCAGCGAAGACACCGCAGTGGTGAGAAGGCTACCAGCTTTCACAGGCATGCCCCCCCCCCCGCCCCGTGTTTTTTCAAGATTCATCATTCTGCGATCGAATGGTGAATCCAGGCCTTAGAGAAGAATGAAAAAAAAGAAAAACAGTATGCAGCAGTATTATGTCTTACTCTAAGTGGTCCAAATTAGCAAACAGAGCAAAGACTGCACTCAGTAATAACAGTTCCACCACAACAAGTGCAGAAACAAATCACATAGTCCAATATTTAAAGTTCCAAACAATCTTTTTATTTTTAAATGAATGGCAACTCCACTGTTATCATATAAATACTTCAAAGGGTCCCCCGACACGAACCCGTGTTTCGCCGAGGTTGCATCGGGAGGGACAGGCAGTATTTTAACAAAGTTGTAGTTGTATCATAAACATTTTTCCAGGGAGCAGTGCAATATATATTAATCCACATTCATTAGTTTATTTGTTTATTGATTCACGATTGTTTTCTTCTACTATTATGATTATTTCCCACCTGTGCATGCAGGTCTTATGATCTACTTTTCTAATCCCCTATATCTTCCAACATTCCACCCAACAAGTCTTTTATTAAAAGCCAAAAGACTATCAAGAAAAATGTGGATTTAGTATTGCCTTAAGTTTTGGTAGCAAAGACAATTTAATTGAGTTTATATTTTCATAACAAATATTACATGTGACAGTTCTTTATGCTGTCTTCTATGTTGTATAGTCACACACGGGTCTCAAACAAATAAACAACCTCTTTATCCCAATAATGTATAAATACTACAAAAAAGAGGATCTCTTCAACAAATAAATTTGTTTTATTCATATGTAACATTCACCTATCTAACAATAAAATCTATCTAGCACAATCATCCATCTCATACATACACCCACATAAAAAACGTTTATCATCAAAAAACAGGAACGATGTATCACATATAATGTATATAACGATATAAATTTTATACACAGTGTCTGTTCAAAAACAAATTACATAAAGTGCAAATGCTTTTCTCCGAATATATTTATCTTAAGCTTTTCTCCAAATATATTATCTTAATCTTAAACGATTTATATACAGTGCAACTGCTTTTTTCTTTAAATAGTAATTTGCATAAATCATAACACAGATAGTAATCCTTATAAAATCCTAAAGTGCAACTGTTGTTCTATAAATAGTATTTTACATAGATGTTAGTCCACATAAAGTCCAACAAAGATCTTTGTTTCGCCTGATCTCTCAAAGGCTTCTTCAGGGAAGGACTAAAACATCAAAATACAACAAACCCTATATATCTCTCAACGGGTATGCTTGTAAATCTCATCCATATGCTGAAAATCTTCTACCAGACAAATTTTATCCAAGTACTTAAATATGTCAAATATAGTCCCTTGAACGGGACTTCATCTTCTTTCCAAACTGTAAATAAATTACATATAGATATATATCAAGAATTAATTCAAAGGACAGGTCACTTAATAACATGCATATTTTTATTTTTATTTGTTATCACGCCCCCATACTAACACAGACACAAAACTTAACCCCAGACCTATTACATCACGCACTGCACCAATAGCGTGACCACCCCAAACACCAAACTACAAAATGCTACCAATACCTGCCAAAAGTTTTTTTCTTTCTCCATATGGTAGTTCCCAACTATTTTAATTCGAACTTTCGCATCTATAAAAAATACAACTACAAAAAAATTAGTTGATCATTGGGGGAGTTTGATCATTCGTGGAAGGACATTTGCTTCTTTGTTATTAAACAAGTGATTTTGAAGCATAGAGGAGATTTATCTGCGGCTTTACGCTGCGTGGAGCAGAGTTTGTTTTCAAATGGAAAACTATGGCACCGCTTGGTCTTAATGGACCAGTGGAATGGAGTGCCTTTTTTGAATGCCTGCTCATGTTTGTGCAATTAAGTCTGATTAGGTGAAACACTGATGGAGTATATAAGGGAACATGAGATATGTGGTAATCCCGTTGCTTTCAAACATGGAGATGATGTCATTTCCGGGTAAGGAATCGTTGGTAATCCGCGTTGGTGAGTTGAGAATAATCGCTCAGGTTATTTGGGTATATTCCTTATGGACTCTTGTTCTTACATAGGTGGTGCAGTTTTTAACAACATGAATCTCTGAGGAACTTCATTTGAAAAATCGGCAATGATATAGAAGTTTTGAAGGCTTTAGTTGAAGGTAAGGTATTTTTTGTGGGATTTAATGAAGAAAGTGTTTTGTGGAATATGTAATTTTTTGTAGTTGTATTTTTTATAGATGCGGAAGTTTGAATTGAATTAAATTAGTTGGGAACTACCATATGGAGAAAGAAAAAAACTTTGGCAGGTATTGGTAGCATTTTGTAGTTTGGTGTTTGGGGTGGTCACGCTATTGATGCAGTGCGTGATGTAATAGGTCTGGGGTTAAAATTTGTGTCTGTGTTAGTATGGGGGCGTGATAACAAATAAAAATAAAATATGCATGTTATTAAGTGACCTGTCCTTTGAATTAATTCTTGATATATATCTATATGTAATTTATTTACAGTTTGGAAAGAAGATGAAGTCCCGTTCAAGGGACTATATTTGACATATTAAGTACTTGGATAAAATGTGTCTGGTAGAAGATTTTCAGCATATGGATGAGATTTACAAGCATACCCGTTGAGAGATATATAGGGTTTGTTGTATTTTGATGTTTTAGTCCTTCCCTGAAGAAGCCTTTGAGAGATCAGGCGAAACAAAGATCTTTGTTGGACTTTATGTGGACTAACATCTATGTAAAATACTATTTATAGAAACAACAGTTGCACTTTAGGATTTTATAAGGATTACTATCTGTGTATGATTTATGCAAATTACTATTTAAAGAAAAAAGAAGTTGCACTTTATATAAATCGTTTAAGATTAAGATAAATATATTTGGAGAAAAGCTTAAGATAAATACATTCGGAGAAAAGCATTTGCACTTTATGTAATTTGTTTTTGAACAGACACTGTGTATAAAATTTATATCGTTATATACATTATATGTGATACATTGTTCCTGTTTTTTGATGATAAATGTTTTTATGTGGGTGTATGTATGAGATGGATGATTGTGCTAGATAGATTTTATTGTTAGATAGGTGAATGTTACATATGAATAAAACACATTTATTTGTTGAAGAGATCCTCTTTTTTGTAGTCTTCTATGTTGTAGCATATAAATGCTCTCTGTCAAGTGAGTTCTCAGCTCTTGATCTAAGTGTTACTTCATATATCATAATGGGCTTGAGACGGACAATATTAATTCTATGCAGCAATACTTTCAAATACATCATAATAAAGGCTACTGCAATGCAACATGCAAATCCTATAAGGAAATAGATTAGTATATTTCTTCCCCATCCTTTAATCTTTCCCATAAACATAAAAAATATTTGCCACTCTGGATCAGCTAGCCAGCAGGGGGAAGATTATAATTGTCTTCTAGTTGATTAAACTAAGAATTATAGGGATATGATTAGGAACTTCTATATAACACTGACAACCATAACTGGTTTAAAGAGTATGACATAATCTTCTTTGTGTCATTAACAACAAATCCAGAACCAATCTATGATCCTGTAAAGTAGCTGCTATTTCTCATAGTTGAATGGTAATATGTTTTTGTGATTCCACTGTAATATTTTTAAAAAATCTATACAATGACCTGGATATGGGAGAATATTTTTGGCCAATATGGTATACTATTGCAAGCTCCAAATATAAGTGCTAAAGCTGCAATGAGGCTATCTCAGTTAAAGTTATGGAGGTCCCATGTGATAGCTTCTTCCAACAACATCTTGCTATGTGGTGCTTAAAATTATACATGATGCATGAAAAAGGTGCTACTGGAATCCAAGGAGAGGGACCACAATCAGCTAAGCCTTGTTGTATATGTGTATAATTTGACAAGAATGTTTCTCAGTTACTTAAGTATAAAGCTACATACAAATAACTGTAACTCATTATAAACAAATCATAACTATATGATGATATTTCTATCTCATAAAGGACTAAATTACACTTTACATGATCCAAAGCAAATGAAAAACTTAAGAACTTAATCTTAAACATGTACTAGAAAAATAAAATAAATGAGCCTTAAAATAAGATTGGCATAAAAGAAAGAACAGTTTCTCTAAAGAGTTCATAACTGTAACCATAACAACAGTTGCAAAAAGTAGTACAGATGAAGATCAAGAATGCAGCATAGACAGTCTCTTGTGTCACTGTGCTTGCATCAGGACTTGTTGGGAAATAGATTCATTCTGATGACAAACAGGCAGAAAACCCACAAGTGTCACATTGTCTTTCAGCAGTGACTCTTGCCTGGTACAATAAGGGATAAAAGCACAAGGTGAGAAATCAAAACATTAAAACTATCAGTTTCTTTGTTCATGGTACTGTTCCACACTATTTAATATTCTAAACACATGCTCTAAATCTTTTTCAACATAAGTATTATCAGACTAATTATTATTCCTCCACCACCTGTCCAAATAACTAAGGCAACTTAAACCTACAAAGTTTCTCACTTTCTGTCTCTTTCTTAGGCAAACATTCAGCTACAAATCTCTTCAAATAAGCATTGTCATATTTTGTATTGCATTCTACAATGTACAAATTCTTTCACTAAATAAAACATCACTCTCTAATAATTCACTGCATATAAAAGGGATAGAAAATAAAAAGAAACTTATTAGCACAATTGGTCATGTGTGATAGACATTCTGGTGTGAAAGCAGAAAGTGCTTTTCCAATTCATGTCAAAAGAATGCAGTTTTTCTCCCAATTCTTGTAGCGGGATCTCAGTAGTAGTTTCAATTTGTATAAGACTTACAAACTAATAGGCACATCTGCCTGATATAGAAAAGAAAAAAAAGTGTAATCAAAACATACATTATAATCAGGGAAAAATGGACAAGACAGTTTGTTCTCTTCATCTATTTCCTGATCAGAGCCATTCACAGTCCCTGGGGCAATTCTGATCTGGCTCTCATCCAGGTAGTTAACCAGCATTTAAAGAAACCTTCTGTCATTTCTACAGAGCAGTACTCAGTAAAAGTCATAGAAAGACTAACAATGGTACGGTTATAATACTATGAGCAGAATGTCTTAATGGCTTTTTGAAGGAAAGAAGTCATGGTCACGGTACGGTTTCTGCACAAATTCAATAACAGCCGGGGGGGGGGGGGGGGCATATCTCCCTCCTTGTCACTTTGATAAATTGCAGATCTCACTTCAGTCCAAATGCAGCTAGATGTGCAAAGGAGATTTACTAAATTCAATTCATATGCTGTAGAAAGCAGCTCTCTGTCAGTCTCTTTATAACTTTTAAACAGAAAAACGTAATTTTTATTTCCATACAAATTAATCTTTTCCTCCATTTGGGTCTGTGTAGGGAAAAACACAAGCAGTTTTGCATATCCCCTGCTTCCCCTCCTCTGCACTAGCTCCATTCCCCTTTTTGCAAACTCGGTTAACTCTTCCACTCCCTGTGTCATTTCAGGTTCTAAAACTTCTGTACGGTAATTGCCTCTGCAGTATATGAATCATTAATATCCTCATTAGAAGATATTCTTGTTCTTTTATAACCAAATTCTGAATTTCTTCACAACTGTGCATCTCTAATGCAAATGCAGATGGACACTGAGTACTGATCTCTGAATCTGAAGCTGAGTCCTTTACAGAACTTGAAAACATAGCAGTTCTTCAACTTCATGCTGCAAAATTAGTTACACCCTTCTGAAGTATATACTGATGGTCAGACTGTTCTCAGCAGACAGACAAAAGCATCCAACATTCCTGTAAACAGTTCCTGCCATTTTCCAACCCCCACTGCAAGAGACAAGTAATCATTTCAGATGTCAGGTCGGAGCTCTGTTCGAGCCATATAGTCACTGTCACATCAGCTGCCTCTGGCTCAGTAACTGTGCTACTTCATTACATTTTTCATGACTCATCCAACCAGACATGCTATCAGAAACCTGGTCAGCAGGAGCAATACTAGACTTATACATGATCCCAGTATCTACAGCAAGAATGAGAAATTACTACTTGCCTGATAATTTCCTTTCCTTAAGGTGAATAGATGAATTCAGGACCAGTGGGTTATGCACCTCTGCCAGCAGATGGAGGTGGAACAAACTGATGTCACAGTATATATACTTCTGCAATGACATCAGCCTGCCAGTATTCTCTTCTAAAGCAAATGTAGACAGATTAGCAAAAAACTTGATTAAAAAACATATAACCATTTCAATAGTCAGCCAACATGAAACAGAGCTCAGACAAGAAGCACATTAACCCTTGTCTAGGAACTGGATGAACACTTACCAGTAATCTCCTGGAACACGTAGCCACACAGGAGGTCCAATATACAATCATTCAGCAGTCAATGCGGGAAGTTGACTCCATCTATCTAACTTAAGGAAAAGGAGATTATCACCACAAAGCTGTTTCATCCTGTTTTCCTACATCATAAAGGACAAACAGATGATCCATCTTTTGGAAACGTTTAGAAACCTCCAGATACCGCACAACACGTCTCTTGACATCTAAGGAATGCAACAGGCAAAATTCTTCCACATCTCTTTTCTTATCCAAGGACGGCAAGGAAATGGATTGATTCAAGTGAAAATCCAAGACCATTTTAGGCAAAAATGAAGGAACAGTATCCAGCTGTATCACTCCTGGAGTCACCCAAAGGAATGGCTCCCAGCAAGACAAGGCCTGCAGCTCATAATTTTGACACAGAACATATCATCACCAGAAATATTGTTTTCAAGGTCAATAACTGCAAGGAAAGGCTACACAGCAGTCAAAACTTAGGGCCATACAAAAAAATCCAACACCAGGTTAGGACTCCACAAGGCAGCAAGCAAAAGAAGCCCCAATGGAAAGCAGGGGTAAACAGACAGAGCAAGAGGGCTAGCTAAAGGGAAGACCAAGAAGATTCAGATGGGTAAGGAGACAAAAGGCTAGGATAGACCACAAGGCAAGGAGGGAACCAAAGGGGTCAGAGGCCACAAAGCAAAGCAAACAGGGAAGCAGAAGGCTCATATTTATTTATTTATTTATTTATTTATTTTAAAACTCTTCTATACCGTCGTTAAGTTAATTCACCATCACAACGGTTTACAGAAAGGCACAATAAGAAAAAAAAAAACTATAATTGGCATAGATTACAAATTATTCATGTGCCAACATAGTACGGTAACATATTTTAATAAGAAAAGACTATGTGTTAATTAAGGCTATATATGTCAGTTGAAAAACTGTCAAGCAGTTCAAATCTAGCGTTAATATGCAGTTGGAGATATTAGAGGAAAAAACTGATTACTTGGTACGTCATTATCTTTCAACTGTTTTCCTCCTTCATAGGCTACAGAGCAAGGCAAGCAGTGAACCAGAGGGCCCAAAGGCCACAAAGCAAAGCAGGCATGGAACCAGGAGTCCCACAGGCCACAAAGCAAGGCAAGGAATGGATTGCTAGAGCAGGGAACTCAAAGAAACTCTATGCCGAAGCATGAGCTAGGTGGGGGTTATATATTGGGTCTGGGTATAGGATAGGCAGGCAAGGAAGGCTGGGCCAGCCAGGGGAGAATACTCGTGGAGGACCTCTGGTGGAGAGGAGGCTGCATAGAAGCCAGAATCATAATATGTACTTTCTTGAGACTTAGGCACTGGAATCACAGTCCTCAAACTGAGGAGCCTTGACAGTGTAGATTCCACTGCCTGTTTCTTCTGTGGGGAGTGGCAAGGAGACACCATGAACACATCCTGAGGAACATTGCAAAATTCCAGTGCATATCCTTCTTGTATCACCTCCAGGACTCATTGATCTGATGTGATCTCAACCCACTTCTAATAAAAGAGAGATAAGCATCCCCCTATCTCTTGTTCTCGAGGGTGGGTCAGCAAACCTTTATTGTGTGGCTTGGGAGGATCCTCTCCCTGAGCTTATGCCTTGCTTGGACTATCTGGGACAAAATGACTAAGACCTGCTGAAAGGATGTGTCCTCTGAAAGTTCGGCCCTCTGTAGGACGAAACTGCTTGGAACCCCTGAGATGACCCCTCATACCAAAGGAGTGCTGCAATTGCTTCTTATTCTCTGGAAACTGAGAAACCGGAGATTTACCCCACTTACTGGCCAATTTCTCCAACTTCCAAACAAGAGCAAGCCTGTAAAAGGCAATTTGTAAGATTAGCTTTGGAGGTTGCGTTGGCCGACCAATCTTTCAGCCATAATTGACAGCTGGCCGCTATTACCGAAGCCACTCCTCTAGCTTAGGTATAGACCAAATCACAGCCCGCATTTGCTAAAAAGGCAATGGTGGGTTTCATAACTGCTCTGGAATTCACTCCAGAATCATCAACCTTTGAGAGAGAAGCAGAAAAGAGTGAGCCACCAGAGAAGAACAGGAAGCTATTTGGAATGTTTGCCACTGCATCAAATGTTTGCTTAAGCATGGCCTCCTATAATGCACATCCATCAAAGCTGCTCCTTCCTCCATGGGGATAGTCATTCGCTTAGAGACAGCACAGACAAGTGCATCTACTTTCAGAAAATACAGACACTCTCTCACCACTGGATCCAGGGGGTACAGGCCTTCCAAGGTCCTACCCCTGTTGAAATTTAACTTCGGGGCATCCATTCAAATCAATCAGTTCTTGAATGGTTCTTTAACTGGGCAAAAACAAGAGGATTTACACAAGGAAACTAAAATGGGATTTTTCTTTGGCTCAGACATGGAATCTACCCCAGACTCTCCCAGCATCTTCAAAATCTTGGAAATCAGGGCAAGCAGTTCATCTCTATGAAAGAACCGCAACATAGTCCTATATAGTTCCAGTCCTGGAGTTATTTCCCCACCTTCTAGAGAGTCAGAATCTGCCTCATTATCAATGCCATTCGGATTCCTGTTGGGAATACCCACAGCTAACCGAGGTGTGCTTCAGCTCTTAAACATAGTACCAGAAGAGTGAGAAGCCACTGCCGGAGGATGTGACTTGACAGGTTTGGGCAGGGCTGAGGACTGCGCCTGAAAAAAGGATTGTAATCCTTTAAAAAAATTCTACCCAAGAAAAGGCAAAAGGATCCATGCCAAAACCAGAAGGAACTATTGCAGGGCCCACTGAGCTGATATTCCCTGCGGAGGAACTAGTCAAGGAAGTTCCAAGGTCAGACAAGTCTTTAACCAGGCCAGTGGAAGAAGTGGAGCTATTAATTTAAACACTGAGATGAGGATTAGAGACATGGAAACATTGGGTAATGTTATCTAAGGGAACGTTGGTTGACGGGTCCATTCATTATAGAATTACTTTTAAATGTATTAGTTTTTAAAG
>NC_042616.1:693430139-693519279 GCF_901001135.1 Rhinatrema bivittatum | reverse complement strand
GACAAGCATGGTCTCTAGAAAGTAGTAGACACATTTGGAAATAGAGGACTGACAGATGCCAGTCATGATTCTTGCCACCTTCTGGAAGGGGTCAATAACTAGATAATATAGAATGTTATCACTTTCATCTTTACAAACAAGCTGTGAAGGTAATGAATATAGGAGATATGTGTTCATGACCTTCTTACAGTGCTGGGAGATGAGAGCTCTGATCACCTCAAACTACTCAGAAATTTCTTTCTCATTTCCTCTAATTCATTACCTGACTGAAAAAGTATCACCAAAAGCAGTCCAACTTTTAGGTATACCAGAAATAATCCAAAAGTTGCAACATCGAAATTTAGTTTTTGCTTATATAACTCTTAGCAGGATTTTAATACCAAGGGCACACAAATATATTTATTTCTTTTCAGGGACTGCTCCGGCTAGCAATTTATGTCCCATGCTTGACTCCTAATCCCTGGAAGGGATTCTTTTTATGGGGGGGGGGGGGATCTCTTGCTTATGGCCTAAGCCATGGTGTTTTGCTTCACATTGTATTAAATAATGTAGATTCATCCCATGAGGTGGGAGGCTATGATAAATCAGTCAGGGCCAGGGTCTGGATGTTAAAATAAATTAAAGTCCATTTGTCAATAATGCTGAAGTTATATCTGACTGCTGGTACAAGTATAGTTCTAGGTCAGGAGGCCCCCCCCAAGCTGGCCAAAAGTTCCGGTTGTGTCCAACGAGGGTCCCGGAGCGAACGCGCGAGGATTCACGTGACGTCCGCGTCACTCCGACGTGATGCCGACGTCACGTGCTCCTCGCAAAGGAATATAGAAATGGCGTCCTGACTCTCCGCTGGACCACCAGGGAGTTTTGGTAAATCTTGGGGGGGGATTAAGGAGGGTGAGGGGTTTAAATTTTTATTTAGGGAACCAGTGCACGTATGGACATAGACTCAACTTATGGAATTCTACATATGTCCATATTGACCGAAATTGACCCCCCCTTTCGACTTATGGACTTATGAACATAAACTTTTTGTCTGCACATCCCTACAATATACTATCTAATATCTACTGGAGCAGGTATTAGACAAATTTCTGCATCATCCAGAGTTCTTGAAGGAAGTGTTACTGCTTGTGAAATCCTTAAAAGAGCAAGTACAGAAAAGGTTGAAACCTCTCATGCAAAGGGATTTCTATATGTTATCCACAATGTGTGACCCTCGTGTGAAAGGCAGTTTTGCTCTCAAGTGCAATGTTCTTAGATACTGGAAAAAAAAGTTGATTGCAATGGTTGAAAATATAATGTTAAAGAGGGTCAGTTTTAAGGATGATGATGATGAATTAAGATCATCTTCTTCTCAGTCTCCAACACTATCCTGAACTGCTTCTAGCAGCTGCTCCTCTGCCATGAGAGACCAATCTCATCACAAGTTTCATGAATTGGATATCATGTACCAGTCAAGAGCATCACTTGCTGGCAGAACTGTGTGTGGTGCTGACCAGCAGCAATACCTGCAAGATAAGCTTTCAGAAATTCAGGTTAAGAGTTTTCTGTCCAAGCTAATTCAGAGCATGGACTCAGGTCCCTTGAGATATAGGCACAGAAAGCTTCAATGTGGCCTGATCTTGCCATAGTAGCACAGCACTTTCTTTCCTACTCACCAACCAGTGGGTGGATTTTAAGAGCCCTGCTCGCCTAAATCCGCCCAAAACCGGGCGGATTTAGGCGAGCAGGGCCCTGCGCGCCGGTGAGCCTATTTTACATAGGCCTACCAGCGCGCAGAGCCCCGGGACTCGCGTAAGTCCCGGGGTTTTCGGAGGGGGGCGTGTCGGGGGGGGGCCGAGCGCCGTGCCGTTTTCGGGGCGTGTCGGCAGCATTTGGGGGTGGGCCCGGGGGCGTGGTTACGGCCCGGGGCGGTCCGGGGGCGTGGCCGCGCCCTCCGTACCCGCCCCCAGGTCACGTCCCGGCGCACTAGGGGCCCGCTGGCGCGCGGGATTTACGTCTCCCTCCGGGAGGCGCAAATCCCCCGACAAAGGTAAGGGGGGGGTTTAGACAGGGCCGGGGGTGGTGGGTTAGGTAGAGGAAGGGAGGGGAAGGTGAGGGGAGGGCGTTAGAGGATTCCCTCCAAGGCCGCTCCGATTTCGGAGCGGCCTTGGAGGGAACGGGGGTAGGCTGCGTGGCTCGGCGCGCGCTGGCTATACGTAATCGATAGCCTTGCGCGCGCCGATCCAGGATTTTAGCGGATACGCGCGACTACGCGCGTATCTACTAAAATCCCACCTACTTTTGCTTGCGCCTGATGCGCCAGCAAAAGTACATGAACGCGCCGTGTTTGAAAATCTACCCCTGTGTGCAAAGTGAAAGAGTATTTTCTAGGGATGTGAATCGTTTTTCAACGATTAAAATTATCGTCCGATAATGTTTATATCGTCTTAAATCGTTATAGAACACGATACAATAGAAATTCTAACGATTTATCGTTAAAAATCGTTAAATCGTGTTAGTGCGCACTAACTCGAGATAGTACACACTAACTGAAAATGATACAATAAACACTTTCCAGGTCACTGAAGGTCAGTTAGGAATGAATATGTGTTCCTATTGGCTGGCTGCCCTCTTATCTATTGATGTTACCAAGGTTACCACTGAGGTGATGGTTGGGGGGATGGGAAATAGAACTGGAAACTAACGAACACCAACAGAAAATGAAACAAAGTGTTCACACTTCCCAGGTCAGTAAAGGTCACTTAGGAATGAATATGTATGTATGTATTCCTATTGGCTGGCTGTGCTCTTATCTATTGATGTTACCAAGGCTAACACTGAGGTAATGGTTGGGGGGATGTGAAATGGAAACAGTTGGAAGCTTGACAAAAAAAGTAATGTAATGATCAGCACTCACGTGACTAGAACTTGTTTGTTTATTATTTTTAGTTAGCAGGCACCTGAAATGCTAGTGCATGTTGAATTTGCCAATCACTGTGCATTTTAGAAAGGTGGTCCTGGCTGGAACTGTACACAGTTCAAATATATGTAATTGATTGTTGGTAAGTGTATTTTTTAAGTAGCCACACTGGCACAAGTATGTTTACTTTTCCTCCTACTTAACTCAGTAGCTCAGCTTTGTAAGAAGGGCTTCTCTGCTTGTGTGTTGTTTTTGTTTGGTGTGAGGAGAGCAGAAACATCAGATCTTTATTCAATCTACTACAGTCATCTCTTACAGTGCCCTATCCCTATTAATACCAGGAGTGTTGTGATCTTCCTGCACACAGTGCCCTAAACCCTGATACCAGTCTGAGACAGCTCCCTCCCTGCATTACTAGTGAGAGGCTGGCTTCACAGACAGGGGGGAGCTGCCTGGCCCTCACTCCTGACTTCCCCCATGTCCCAGCTAGTGAATGGTGTGTGGGTGAGGGTGGGGGGGGAGGATGGTGAAGTCTGAGACAGCTCCCTCCCTGCATTACTAGTGAGAGGCTGGCTTCACAGACAGGGGGGAGCTGCCTGACCCTCACTCCTGACTTCCCCCATGTCCCAGCTAGTGAATGGGTGTGGGTGAGGGGGGGGGGAGGATGGTGAAGTCTGAGACAGCTCCCTCCCTGCATTACTAGTGAGAGGCTGGCTTCACAGACAGGGGGGAGCTGCCTGACCCTCACTCCTGACTTCCCCCATGTCCCAGCTAGTGAATGGTGTGTGGGTGGGGGGGGGAGGAGGATGGTGTGAAGTCTGAGACAGTTCCCTCCCTGCATTACTAGTGAGAGGCTGGCTTCACAGACAGGGGGGAGCTGCCTGACCCTCACTCCTGACTTCCCCCATGTCCCAGCTAGTGAATGGTGTGTGGGTGAGGGGGGGGGAGGAGGATGGTGAAGTCTGAGACAGCTCCCTCCCTGCATTACTAGTGAGAGGCTGGCTTCACAGACAGGGGGAGCTGCCTGACCCTCACTCCTGACTTCCCCCATGTCCCAGCTAGTGAATGGTGTGTGGGTGAGGGGGGGGGGAGGATGGTGAAGTCTGAGACAGCTCCCTCCCTGCATTACTAGTGAGAGGCTGGCTTCACAGACAGGGGGGAGCTGCCTGACCCTCACTCCTGACTTCCCCCATGTCCCAGCTAGTGAATGGTGTGTGGGTGAGGGAGGGGGAGGATGGTGAAGTCTGAGACAGCTCCCTCCCTGCATTACTAGTGAGAGGCTGGCTTCACAGACAGGGGGAGCTGCCTGACCCTCACTCCTGACTTCCCCCATGTCCCAGCTAGTGAATGGTGTGTGGGTGAGGGGGGGGGGGGGAGGATGGTGAAGTCTGAGACTGCTCCCTCCCTGCATTACTAGTGAGAGGCTGGCTTCACATACAGCGGGGGAGCTGCCTGACCCTCACTCCTGACTTCCCCCATGTCCCAGCTAGTGAATGGTGTGTGGGTGAGGGGGGGGGAGGAGGATGGTGAAGTCTGAGACACCTCCCTCCCTGCATTACTAGTGAGAGGCTGGCTTCACAGACAGGGGGGAGCTGCCTGACCCTCACTCCTGACTTCCCCCATGTCCCAGCTAGTGAATGGTGTGTGGGTGAGGGGGGGGGGGGGGAGGAGGATGGTGAAGTCTGAGACAGCTCCCTCCCTGCATTACTAGTGAGAGGCTGGCTTCACAGACAGGGGGAGCTGCTTGACCCTCACTCCTGACTTCCCCATGTCCCAGCTAGTGAATGGTGTGTGGTGAGGGGGGGGGGGAGGATGGTGAAGTCTGAGACAGCTCCCTCCCTGCATTACTAGTGAGAGGCTGGCTTCACAGACAGGGGGGAGCTGCTTGACCCTCACTCCTGACTTCCCCCATGCCCCAGCTAGTGAATGGTGTGGGGTGAGGGGGGGGGGAGGATGGTGAAGTCTGAGACAGCTCCCTCCCTGCATTACTAGTGAGAGGCTGGCTTCACAGACAGGGGGGAGCTGCCTGACCCTCACTCCTGACTTCCCCCATGTCCCAGCTAGTGAATGGTGTGTGGGTGAGGGGGAGGGGGGAGGATGGTGAAGTCTGAGCCAGCTCCTCCCTGCATTACTAGTGAGAGGCTGGCTTCACAGACAGGGGGGAGCCTGACCCTCACTCCTGACTTCCCCCATGTCCCAGCTAGTGAATGGTGTGTGGGTGAGGGGGGGGGGGAGGATGGTGAAGTCTGAGACAGCTCCCTCCCTGCATTACTAGTGAGAGGCTGGCTTCACAGACAGGGGGGAGCTGCCTGACCCTCACTCAAGCAGAGAAGCCCTTCTTACAAAGCTGAGCTAGTGAGTTAAGTAGGGGAAAAGTAAACATACTTGTGCCAGTGTGGCTACTTAAAAAATACACTTACCAACAATCAATACATATATTTGAACTGTGTACAGTTCCAGCCAGGACCAACTGTGTACAGATCCAGCCAGGACCACCTTTCTAAAATGCACAGTGATTGGCAAATTCAACATGCACTAGCATTTCAGGTGCCTGCTAACAAAAATAATAAACAAAGAAGTTCTAGTCACGTGAGTGCTGATCATCACATGTCAAGCTTCCAACTGTTTCCATTTCACATCCCCCCAACCATTACCTCAGTGGTAACCTTGGTAACATCAATAGATAAGAGCACAGCCAGCCAATAGGAATACATATTCATTCCTAAGTGACCTTTACTGACCTGGGAAGTGTGAACACTTTGTTCATTTTCTGTTGGTGTTCATGAGTTTCCAGTTCCATTTCCCATCCCCCCAACCATCACCTCAGTGGAAACCTTGGTAACATCAATAGATGAGGGCTGCCAGCCAATAGGAACACATATTCATTCCTAACTGACCTTCAGTGACCTGGAAAGTGTCTATTTGTATCGAGTTAGTGCGCACTAATCGGAAAAAAAACGATTTTTTAACGATTTTTCAATGAAATAATCGTGCCAAACACGATTTTCTTCTCCTGCCACACGATTTCTATCGTTAAGACGATATGGAAAACGATTCACATCCCTAGTATTTTCAATGACAGGGAACATTGTGAGTCCACACCATGCACTTTTGTCTCAAGACTTAGTAGAGCAATTGGTTTTCATCAAAATGAACTTTCCACTGCTTGGGTATCCGGACGTTCCCTGTGACTGGGAGGAGCAGTGTGCCTCTTGTCTAGGCCCGGGATGCAAAGTTGGGGGCTGGAAGAGAGGCTTCACTCTGAGCACTGCAGCTGTACTCCCCGCACTGCCCACTGGGGCACCTGACAGTGCCACTACTACCAAACTGCCGCTGCTACCTCTTGTGGCCCCCAGAAGAAGCCAGTCTGAGAGTCACAAGACATGAATGCTCCGTCCTGCTGCATTCCAGACACCGCCCGCTGGGGCGCACTACAGCCTGCCAGACACAACACACACACACACAGGTTTCTCACTCCCAGGCCTGTGTCTCCTTTCCCCCAGAGTCCACATCCAAGGCATGAGTCTCAGACTCATTTACTAAACAAAATAATTGTGTGAATGAAGTATGAAAGAATTTCAGGCCAATGCAATACAGTGCACAGAGAGGTTGCTGGCTACTAATGGCTAGCTATGTCTGTTTAATCCCACCACTATAACAATACATTGATTAAAATAAAAATATACATACACACCCTGGAGTGTGTGTACTCTTAAGGTGTATTCAGGAACACTTCGATACCAAAAATTGCCATGTGACCTAGTAGTCCATTTAAAGCAGTCCAAGTATTGTTGTTGATTGCAAGAATCATGCAAAACAAACCAAAGACTTTCAGAAATAATAATAAAAAAAGAAAAACTGAGCACCCAGCAGTTGTACATTTCTGAAGGATTTTTTTTCATGATTCTGCTATCTTACTCCTACTTTAGTATCACAAGCATTACATTTGCCGCTTCAAATAGCTGACTTGGTCATGCAGAAAGTTTTGGCATCGAAGTGTATACTCGTTGCAGTAGCCTGAGTGCACAATATTGCATTGGCCAGGTTGAAAGATGTGTGAATGGTCAGTAGCCATGGTTGAAGCCTTGACGTTGGCGCTACTGCTCACAAGTATACAACTTGTGCTAATTCAACCAGATTGAGTTTTTTATGAAATTGTTTGACTGAGTGCCATACTGCTCCTGCTCTCTGTCCTCCCATTACAGGCTTCTCACTCCCAGGCTCTCTCTCCCACAGACACAACACGCACACATAGGCTTCTCACTCCCAGGCTCTCTCTCCAACAGACACAACACCCACACACAGGCTTCTCACTCATTCCCAGGCCTCTGCCTCCTTTCCCCCAGCATCCACATCCAAGGCAGGTCCCCACTGGGTTCCTCTGCCTCCTTTCCCCCAGCGTCCACCTCCGAGGCAGGTCCCCGCTGGGTTCCTCTGCTTCCTTTCCCCTGCATCCACCTCCGAGGCAGGTCCCCGCTGGGTTCCTCTGCCTCCTTTCTCCCAGTGTCCACCTCTGAGGCAGGTCCCCACTGGGTTACTCTGCCTCCTTTCCCCCAGTGTCCACCTCTGAGGCAGGTCCCCGCTGGGTTACTCTGCCTCCTTTCCCCCAGTGTCCACCTCTGAGGCAGGTCCCCGCTGGGTTACTCTGCCTCCTTTCCCCCAGCAACCCCATCCAAGGCATGAGTCTCATACTCATTTACAAAACAAAATAATTTTATTAAAACATATTTTATACAAAAATAAAATAAATATATATTTTATTGTATAAATAAAAAAAATGAGTGGAGTCACCCAGGCCAGGATGAAATAGGATGTGGATTTCATGATGTTACAGGGTCATGTGGAAAGGAGGGTGTTGACCCAGGAGGATCCTGCTCTGGAGCAGAGGACACTGGCATCTCCTCACAAGATGGCATTGCCCTCTGCTCCTGAGAGGCATCCTCCAGGGCTGACAACCTCCTATCCATATTTCTGACATCCTGCTGCAACATCATGAAATCAGCATCATATTTTGCCCTGAACTGCCGTACGTCCTGCAGGATCTCCTCCAGCTTGGCAAACTGTGCAGGGCATGCACAGCTAGGAGGAGATCCTGAAGGAAGTATGGCTATACTGGTGCTGGTGCTGGGCCTGCCTGCTGCTGTCGCTGCTGCTGCCGCCTCCGCTGCCTCTTCTTGCCCTGTAAAAAATGTAAAAAAAAATAAATTTCAACATGAGACATAGAACAATACATATATGGCAAATAAATAAGCAAATACTGGACGCGCATGAGTAAGTTTATAAAATCTACTCATTAGTTTATTAACCTAGAGGGTTTTAGGAAAATGAGGAGTCCATAACAGGGAAAAGGGAGGGAGGGGGAGAGCGGAGGGATATCAATCTAGATAGATTAGAGATAGTACATAATTTGAAGAATTGGAAGGAGAAATAAGGAGTCTCACTCAAGTTAGACAGAATATGATGGTACACTACAAATCTCTTCTTCTTTTCCTTCCATTCCTTAGTTTACTTTCATAGTCACTCAGTGTCATTATAATATATACAAATACACATACATCTATCCCAGCCACTATAACTGACTGATCTCAGAAAATTGGTTTTTTTTTCTCAGCCTCAGATATACTACTGGCCCAGATATATTACCTGGCCCACTAGCTGCTGTTGCCTCTGTCCCCTCTGGTAGCAGCTCCTGCTAAACCCAGGAAGCCCCGCCTCATCCCTGCTGGTAGGTGGTATGTCTATACAAGACAAGACAGATCAAAATTCAGTTAAAATTTAAAAACAGGAATGAGATCAAACACAAGCATTCATTCACTATTATAATAAACAAACATAATTAACACACAAATTCCATTACAATTAAAATTTAGTATAGCAGCAGCACACACTTATTGAATGAATAATATTTGTGTACTGTGTAGTATTCTGAAAACAACCTACCAGGCAAGGGACGGGAGAGAGTTCTGGTACCTCCTTGAGCCACCTACCCTCCTGAGAATTAGAGGGATAAAGGAAAAAGAATAACATTGATTAATAATTACAAATAAAATGCCCAAGTTTTGCCTTGACCTACTAGGTTATTTTTTATGCAACATAGAAAAGTTATTAATAAAAAAATACTATTTTATAATTAGTTATCTTTCAATGTGGCATTCAAAATCTCAAATACCACCATTTCAAAACGATAAATATAAATATTAATACCACAGATAACTTTGTTTCTTTTGTAGTATAGTTAGTAAGTATAGTATAGGGTAAGGGTGGTACACTACTGCTAGTTCTGTTCTTCTAAAATATATTTATTTTAAATTATTACTGTATTTATAACTTTATATAACACTCTATGCTACTACTGCTACTACTACTCATACTCTATTCAATGTTCAAATACAAAATATAAATACTAATTAATAATATGCACAACATTATTATCTCTCACCTTTCTTTTTGAGATCTTTGATCTCACGAGGGTAAGAGGCTCACTGCCAAAACTCCTCCTGGAGAGAGGCCCAGGCTGCAGACTCTCTTTCCAGGTTTGGCCTGCAGCCTGGGTAGGTGTACAGGTTCCTCTCGTCCAGGAGGTCCATATTGGTCTGTGTAAAGCGGGGATTCCTGGACCTTGCAGCTGCCTTCCTGTCCTTAGCAGCTGCCACCTTGGAGGAGGTCAGTGGGGAGGAGTCAGACTCCCTGTCTCTGTCAAACATGTCCTTGTCACATTCCATCTTACCATGAGAAAATAAAAAAAAGATGGAAAAAAAAGTATGTGCTTTAGGACAGCTGTCTGTTCAGAAGCTCACACCTTAATGCAGGGATCTGTCTCACCTGTCACCATCCTCCCCCCCCCCCCTTAACCACAACACCATTCACTGGTTGGGACATGGGGGGAGAGGAGGGGTGATGGGCCAGGATTTCCCCCGATCTCTGAAGGACAGCTGACACAAATGGGGAGAGAACTGTGGTCAGGTTGTTAGGCTGCTCTGTATAAACTTTTTTTTTTCACTAAAGTAGCATTAAAATAAAATGAAGTACTTTATGTGTTAAACTTTTTATTTTCCCTAATGTAATTAATTAAAATGAAATAAAGTACTTCATTAATATAATATTATTTATGCTACTTAGCAAAAATAATAATAAATTTAGTGAAAAAAAAAATTTGAACTGCAGTCACAGTTAACTAACTATATACTATAGAAAAACTAAATAAAACCTTATATACTTACAGTGGTTATGCTCTAGTTAATCAGTAATAGTAATAATCACTAATCACTCAGATTCAGTGCTGTAGCAGATTAGCAGTGCCTGACAGTGCACTCTCAGAGAGTCTCTGCTTGGCTTGATGGCTTCTGTAAAAGTTTACTGCGTTGTTAAAGAAGCAAAATGGCCCCTGGGGACACCGTCGAGCATGCGTGGTTTAGTGTGCACTAACGACACGTTAGTGCGCACTAATGCTGACATAGTGGGCACTACCTCCAGATGGGCAGTCTGCAGTAATTGAAAACACCATGCACTAAACCTTGAGTAATGCGCACTAACTAAGGATTAGTGCGTGCTACCTCCGGACAGGCAGCTATGGCTCTACATTCCCATTGGCTGTCTTCAAGGTGGAGAGAACCAATGGGAACACAGAACCATACCTCTAGCTAATGAACTTCTCATGAATTGATACATTTTAATTTTTAAGTAGCAGTTTTATTAGTGCCCATTAACAGGCTAGTTACAGCGCACTACTAGATACATAGTGCACTGTAAGCTCTCTTAGTGCGCACTAAATATTTTTTTTTTTATTTAAATGTTTTATATACTGAAGTATAGCTAGATGCCTTCACTCTGGTTTACAGATATAACAACTTAGTAGGGATGTGAATCGTTTTTTTGACGATTAAAATATCGTCCGATATATTTTAAATCGTCAAAAATCGGAAGGGCCACGATACAATACCAATTCCCCCCGATTTATCGTCAAAAAATCGTAAATCGGGGGAAGGGGGAGGGCAGGAAAACAGGCCACCTAAACCCCCCTAAACCCCCCCCAGACCCTTTAAATTAAATCCCCCACCCTCCCGAACCCCCCCCAAATGCCTTAAATTACCTGGGGGTCCAGCGGCGGTCCGGAACGGCAGCGGTCCGGAACGGCCTCCGCAATTGAATCGTGTTGTCTTCAGCCGGAGCCATTTTTTCAAAATGGCGGCGCAAAATGGCGGCGGCCATAGACCAACATGATTTGACTGCAGGAGGTCGTTCTGGACCCCCGCTGGACTTTTGGCAAGTCTTGTGGGGGTCAGGAGGCCCCCCCAAGCTGGCCAAAAGTCCCTGGGGGTCCAGCGGGAATCCGGAAAACGATCTCCTGCCGCGAATCGTTTTCCGTACGGAAAATGGCGCCGGCAGGAGATTGACTGCAGGAGGTCATTCAGCGGGGGTCAGGAGGCCCCGCTGAACGACCTCCTGCAGTCGATCTCCTGCCGCATAAGGCCGGCGCCATTTTCCGTACGGAAAATGGCACCGGCAGGAGATCGACTGCAGGAGGTCATCAGCGGGGGTCAGGAGGCCCCGCTGAACGACCTCCTGCAGTCGATCTCCTGCCGGCGCCATTTTCCGTACGGAAAACGATTCATGGCAGGAGATCATTTTCCGGACCCCCGCTCGACCCCCAGGGACTTTTGGACAGCTTGGGGGGGCCTCCTGACCCCCACAAGACTTGCCAAAAGTCCAGCGGGGGTCCGGAACGACCTCCTGCAGTCGAATCGTGTTGGTCTATGGCCGCCGCCATTTTGCGCCGCCATTTTGAAAAATGGCGCCGGCTGAAGACAACACGATTCAATTGCAGGAGGCCGTTCCGAACCGCTGCCGTTCCGGACCGCCGCTGGACCCCCAGGTAATTTAAGGCATTTGGGGGGGGGTTCGGGAGGGTGGGGGATTTAATTTAAAGGGTCGGGGGTGGGTTTTAGGGGGTTTTAGTGATCCGGCTCACGATTTTCACGATTTTCACGATACTTTAAACACCCAAACGGCAACAATACGATTCCCTCCCCCTCCCAGCCGAAATTGATCGTTAAGACGATCGAGGACACGATTCACATCTCTACAACTTAGTACATTTTGTCAATAATATATACAAAACATTTTGTCACAGTTGAAACAAACATGGTATAACTGAGGTCAACCAGGTGTTAATCAACAAATTGAATGAAATTATGTACATAAAACTAACCTGTTAGTGCGCACTAACGAGCCTTAATGCGCATTAACATCTAGCTAGTGCATACTATTTGGTTGTTGTAGTACACACTAAAGCTGAGATAGTGTGCACTAACTGGTTGTTAATTTATTTATTTATTTATTTATTAAGGCTTTTATATACCGACTTTCTTGATACAAATCAAATCAATTCGGTTTACAATGAACTAAGCAGAATATACAATTAACCAATCAACAAGAGATACGGAGCATACAGTTACATTATAACAAGGAAGCCTTAACTTGGAGTAGGAAAATAAAGAAGGGGTGAACGGAGCAATAAATATATAAATAAAATGAAATAAAATAGAATAAATACTATATACAGAAGAGGGGGCAAGGGGCCAACCTCTCTTTAATGGATATTATGTATGAAAAATTTGGAGAGTTTTGTTTCCAGAGATGTGTTTTGTTTCCAGAGATGTGTGATGCGCATTAAGGCTCGTTAGTGTGCACTAACGCACTTTGGTGAAAATTGCCAAAAAAAACCCAAAACGAGCCACAGGAAAACAAAATTTTGGTGAAAATTGTGTTTTGTTTCCAGAGATGTGTGATGCGCATTAAGGCTCGTTAGTGTGCACTAACGCACTTTGGTGAAAATTGCCAAAAAAACCCCAAAACGAGCCACAGGAAAACAAAATTTTCCACGAGGTGCCTAAACTGAAGCCCAACCTGAAAACTTTAAATAATGCACATCTCTAGATAAAATATAATGTAAAAATGAGTAGAAAATATGCATGTGTGTAAGCAGTAGCCAGAATGGTGATATTTACATCATAGAATACACAACACAGATTTGTAAAAGCAAAAACTCAGTTTACTAAATATGGTAAAAATGTGGTTAAAAAGATCAGCAAAGACATTCAACATCACAGCAAACATTACATAGAGCAATAAAATCAAATAGAATTGCAATAGCAATCAGGAAAGATTTTGTACAAAGATACCTCTGTCACAAGAATCCTTATTGCAAGTCAATATATCTGTAAAGAATTTTAAGAGACAATAGGCCTAGAGACCTTCCCAGATGAGATGGCTATTGTTGCTTTTTTCTATCTGACAGTCTAAAGATGTGTTAAATGTACTTAATTTTATATTCTGCTGTTTGGCTCTAATTCAGATTTTGCAAAGCCAGTTGGTCCAATTATAACTCACAACTTGGACAAGATGTTATGCCCCAGGTTAGCTCATTAGGCATCCCAGTACTCCAATAGCTCCAGACAATTCAAACACCGAACCTTATGAGATAGAAAAAACAGATGATCCTTGTTCTTAACTCAGCCAGTTAATGAGCAAATTTAGGGGGTCATTTTCAAAGGCTTATCGCTTGCTTTAATCCTCTTTCTTACGCGAAAAATCCCTTTACGAGTGCAATAGATTGCTGGGGGTGGAGTCGGGGTGGAGTTGGGGTGGCGAGAGGAGGAGTCGGGAAGGCGAGGGGGTGGACTCAGCAATGTCTTCGCTGGTGGCAATAAGGTTAGAAACCTTATTGTCACCAGTAGCGCGCCGAATAGCGCCACCTTTCATGGTGGCACTATTCGGTGCGAAAGCCGGCAGCGAAGACACCGCAGTGGTGAGAAGGCTACCAGCTTTCACAGGCATGCCCCCCCCCCCCGCCCCGTGTTTTTTCAAGATTCATCATTCTGCGATTGAATGGTGAATCCAGGCCTTAGAGAAGAATGAAAAAAAAGAAAAACAGTATGCAGCAGTATTATGTCTTACTCTAAGTGGTCCAAATTAGCAAACAGAGCAAAGACTGCACTTCAGTAATAACAGTTTCCACCACAACAAGTGCAGAAACAAATCACATAGTCCAATATTTAAAGTTCCAAACAATCTTTTTATTTTTAAATGAATGGCAACTCCACTGTTATCATATAAATACTTCAAAGGGTCCCCCGACACGAACCCGTGTTTCGCCGAGGTTGCATCGGGAGGGACAGGCAGTATTTTAACAAAGTTGTAGTTGTATCATAAACATTTTTCCAGGGAGCAGTGCAATATATATTAATCCACATTCATTAGTTTATTTGTTTATTGATTCACGATTGTTTTCTTCTACTATTATGATTATTTCCCACCTGTGCATGCAGGTCTTATGATCTACTTTTCTAATCCCCTATATCTTCCAACATTCCACCCAACAAGTCTTTTATTAAAAGCCAAAAGACTATCAAGAAAAATGTGGATTTAGTATTGCCTTAAGTTTTTGGTAGCAAAGACAATTTAATTGAGTTTATATTTTCATAACAAATATTACATGTGACAGTTCTTTATGCTGTCTTCTATGTTGTATAGTCACACACGGGTCTCAAACAAATAAACAACCTCTTTATCCCAATAATGTATAAATACTACAAAAAAGAGGATCTCTTCAACAAATAAATTTGTTTTATTCATATGTAACATTCACCTATCTAACAATAAAATCTATCTAGCACAATCATCCATCTCATACATACACCCACATAAAAACGTTTATCATCAAAAAACAGGAACGATGTATCACATATAATGTATATAACGATATAAATTTTATACACAGTGTCTGTTCAAAAACAAATTACATAAAGTGCAAATGCTTTTCTCCGAATATATTTATCTTAAGCTTTTCTCCAAATATATTTATCTTAATCTTAAACGATTTATATACAGTGCAACTGCTTTTTTCTTTAAATAGTAATTTGCATAAATCATAACACAGATAGTAATCCTTATAAAATCCTAAAGTGCAACTGTTGTTTCTATAAATAGTATTTTACATAGATGTTAGTCCACATAAAGTCCAACAAAGATCTTTGTTTCGCCTGATCTCTCAAAGGCTTCTTCAGGGAAGGACTAAAACGTCAAAATACAACAAACCCTATATATCTCTCAATGGGTATGCTTGTAAATCTCATCCATATGCTGAAAATCTTCTACCAGACAAATTTTATCCAAGTACTTAAATATGTCAAATATAGTCCCTTGAACGGGACTTCATCTTCTTTCCAAACTGTAAATAAATTACATATAGATATATATCAAGAATTAATTCAAAGGACAGGTCACTTAATAACATGCATATTTTTATTTTTATTTGTTATCACGCCCCCATACTAACACAGACACAAAACTTAACCCCAGACCTATTACATCACGCACTGCACCAATAGCGTGACCACCCCAAACACCAAACTACAAAATGCTACCAATACCTGCCAAAAGTTTTTTTCTTTCTCCATATGGTAGTTCCCAACTATTTTAATTCGAACTTTCGCATCTATAAAAAATACAACTACAAAAAAATTAGTTGATCATTGGAGGGAGTTTGATCATTCGTGGAAGGACATTTGCTTCTTTGTTATTAAACAAGTGATTTTGAAGCATAGAGGAGATTTATCTGCGGCTTTACGCTGCGTGGAGCAGAGTTTTGTTTTCAAATGGAAAACTATGGCACCGCTTGGTCTTAATGGACCAGTGGAATGGAGTGCCTTTTTTTGAATGCCTGCTCATGTTTGTGCAATTAAGTCTGATTAGGTGAAACACTGATGGAGTATATAAGGGAACATGAGATATGTGGTAATCCCGTTGCTTTCAAACATGGAGATGATGTCATTTCCGGGTAAGGAATCGTTGGTAATCCGCGTTGGTGAGTTGAGAATAATCGCTCAGGTTATTTGGGTATATTCCTTATGGACTCTTGTTCTTACATAGGTGGTGCAGTTTTTAACAACATGAATCTCTGAGGAACTTCATTTGAAAAATCGGCAATGATATAGAAAGTTTTGAAGGCTTTAGTTGAAGGTAAGGTATTTTTTGTGGGATTTAATGAAGAAAGTGTTTTGTGGAATATGTAATTTTTTGTAGTTGTATTTTTTATAGATGCGGAAGTTTGAATTAAATTAGTTGGGAACTACCATATGGAGAAAGAAAAAAACTTTTGGCAGGTATTGGTAGCATTTTGTAGTTTGGTGTTTGGGGTGGTCACGCTATTGATGCAGTGCGTGATGTAATAGGTCTGGGGTTAAAATTTGTGTCTGTGTTAGTATGGGGGCGTGATAACAAATAAAAATAAAATATGCATGTTATTAAGTGACCTGTCCTTTGAATTAATTCTTGATATATATCTATATGTAATTTATTTACAGTTTGGAAAGAAGATGAAGTCCCGTTCAAGGGACTATATTTGACATATTTAAGTACTTGGATAAAATGTGTCTGGTAGAAGATTTTCAGCATATGGATGAGATTTACAAGCATACCCGTTGAGAGATATATAGGGTTTGTTGTATTTTGATGTTTTAGTCCTTCCCTGAAGAAGCCTTTGAGAGATCAGGCGAAACAAAGATCTTTGTTGGACTTTATGTGGACTAACATCTATGTAAAATACTATTTATAGAAACAACAGTTGCACTTTAGGATTTTATAAGGATTACTATCTGTGTTATGATTTATGCAAATTACTATTTAAAGAAAAAAGAAGTTGCACTTTATATAAATCGTTTAAGATTAAGATAAATATATTTGGAGAAAAGCTTAAGATAAATACATTCGGAGAAAAGCATTTGCACTTTATGTAATTTGTTTTTGAACAGACACTGTGTATAAAATTTATATCGTTATATACATTATATGTGATACATTGTTCCTGTTTTTTGATGATAAATGTTTTTATGTGGGTGTATGTATGAGATGGATGATTGTGCTAGATAGATTTTATTGTTAGATAGGTGAATGTTACATATGAATAAACACATTTATTTGTTGAAGAGATCCTCTTTTTTGTAGTCTTCTATGTTGTAGCATATAAATGCTCTCTGTCAAGTGAGTTCTCAGCTCTTGATCTAAGTGTTACTTCATATATCATAATGGGCTTGAGACGGACAATATTAATTCTATGCAGCAATACTTTCAAATACATCATAATAAAGGCTACTGCAATGCAACATGCAAATCCTATAAGGAAATAGATTAGTATATTTCTTCCCCATCCTTTAATCTTTCCCATAAACATAAAAAATATTTTGCCACTCTGGATCAGCTAGCCAGCAGGGGGAAGATTATAATTGTCTTCTAGTTGATTAAACTAAGAATTATAGGGATATGATTAGGAACTTCTATATAACACTGACAACCATAACTGGTTTAAGAGTATGACATAATCTTCTTTGTGTCATTAACAACAAATCCAGAACCAATCTATGATCCTGTAAAGTAGCTGCTATTTCTCATAGTTGAATGGTAATATGTTTTTGTGATTCCACTGTAATATTTTTAAAAAATCTATACAATGACCTGGATATGGGAGAATATTTTTGGCCAATATGGCTATACTATTGCAAGCTCCAAATATAAGTGCTAAAGCTGCAATGAGGCTATCTCAGTTAAAGTTATGGAGGTCCCATGTGATAGCTTCTTCCAACAACATCTTGCTATGTGGTGCTTAAAATTATACATGATGCATGAACAAAGGTGCTACTGGAATCCAAGGAGAGGGACCACAATCAGCTAAGCCTTGTTGTATATGTGTATAATTTGACAAGAATGTTTCTCAGTTACTTAAGTATAAAGCTACATACAAATAACTGTAACTCATTATAAACAAATCATAACTATATGATGATATTTCTATCTCATAAAGGACTAAATTACACTTTACATGATCCAAAGCAAATGAAAAACTTAAGAACTTAATCTTAAACATGTACTAGAAAAATAAAATAAATGAGCCTTAAAATAAGATTGGCATAAAAGAAAGAACAGTTTTCTCTAAAGAGTTCATAACTGTAACCATAACAACAGTTGCAAAAAGTAGTACAGATGAAGATCAAGAATGCAGCATAGACAGTCTCTTGTGTCACTGTGCTTGCATCAGGACTTGTTGGGAAATAGATTCATTCTGATGACAAACAGGCAAGAAAACCCACAAAGTGTCACATTGTCTTTCAGCAGTGACTCTTGCCTGGTACAATAAGGGATAAAAGCACAAGGTGAGAAATCAAAACATTAAAACTATCAGTTTCTTTGTTCATGGTACTGTTCCACACTATTTAATATTCTAAACACATGCTCTAAATCTTTTTCAACATAAGTATTATCAGACTAATTATTATTCCTCCACCACCTGTCCAAATAACTAAGGCAACTTAAACCTACAAAGTTTCTCACTTTCTGTCTCTTTCTTAGGCAAACATTCAGCTACAAATCTCTTCAAATAAGCATTGTCATATTTTGTATTGCATTCTACAATGTACAAATTCTTTCACTAAATAAAACATCACTCTCTAATAATTCACTGCATATAAAAGGGATAGAAAATAAAAAGAAACTTATTAGCACAATTGGTCATGTGTGATAGACATTCTGGTGTGAAAGCAGAAAGTGCTTTTCCAATTCATGTCAAAAGAATGCAGTTTTTCTCCCAATTCTTGTAGCGGGATCTCAGTAGTAGTTTCAATTTGTATAAGACTTACAAACTAATAGGCACATCTGCCTGATATAGAAAAGAAAAAAAAGTGTAATCAAAACATACATTATAATCAGGGAAAAATGGACAAGACAGTTTGTTCTCTTCATCTATTTCCTGATCAGAGCCATTCACAGTCCCTGGGGCAATTCTGATCTGGCTCTCATCCAGGTAGTTAACCAGCATTTAAAGAAACCTTCTGTCATTTCTACAGAGCAGTACTCAGTAAAAGTCATAGAAAGACTAACAATGGTACGGTTATAATACTATGAGCTACAGAATGTCTTAATGGCTTCTTTGAAGGAAAGAAGTCATGGTCACGGTACGGTTTCTGCACAAATTCAATAACAGCCGGGGGGGGGGGGGGGGGCATATCTCCCTCCTTGTCACTTTGATAAATTGCAGATCTCACTTCAGTCCAAATGCAGCTAGATGTGCAAAGGAGATTTACTAAATTCAATTCATATGCTGTAGAAAGCAGCTCTCTGTCAGTCTCTTTATAACTTTTAAACAGAAAAACGTAATTTTTATTTCCATACAAATTAATCTTTTCCTCCATTTGGGTCTGTGTAGGAAAAACACAAGCAGTTTTGCATATCCCCTGCTTCCCCTCCTCTGCACTAGCTCCATTCCCCTTTTTTGCAAACTCGGTTAACTCTTCCACTCCCTGTGTCATTTCAGGTTCTAAAACTTCTGTACGGTAATTGCCTCTGCAGTATATGAATCATTAATATCCTCATTAGAAGAATATTCTTGTTCTTTTATAACCAAATTCTGAATTTCTTCACAACTGTGCATCTCTAATGCAAATGCAGATGGACACTGAGTACTGATCTCTGAATCTGAAGCTGAGTCCTTTACAGAACTTGAAAACATAGCAGTTCTTCAACTTCATGCTGCAAAATTAGTTACACCCTTCTGAAGTATATACTGATGGTCAGACTGTTCTCAGCAGACAGACAAAAGCATCCAACATTCCTGTAAACAGTTCCTGCCATTTTCCAACCCCCACTGCAAGAGACAAGTAATCATTTCAGATGTCAGGTCGGAGCTCTGTTCGAGCCATATAGTCACTGTCACATCAGCTGCCTCTGGCTCAGTAACTGTGCTACTTCATTACATTTTTCATGACTCATCCAACCAGACATGCTATCAGAAACCTGGTCAGCAGGAGCAATACTAGACTTATACATGATCCCAGTATCTACAGCAAGAATGAGAAATTACTACTTGCCTGATAATTTCCTTTTCCTTAAGGTGAATAGATGAATTCAGGACCAGTGGGTTATGCACCTCTGCCAGCAGATGGAGGTGGAACAAACTGATGTCACAGTATATATATACTTCTGCAATGACATCAGCCTGCCAGTATTCTCTTCTAAAGCAAATGTAGACAGATTAGCAAAAAACTTGATTAAAAAACATATAACCATTTCAATAGTCAGCCAACATGAAACAGAGCTCAGACAAGAAGCACATTAACCCTTGTCTAGGAACTGGATGAACACTTACCAGTAATCTCCTGGAACACGTAGCCACACAGGAGGTCCAATATACAATCATTCAGCAGTCAATGCGGGAAGTTGACTCCATCTATCTAACTTAAGGAAAAGGAGATTATCACCACAAAGCTGTTTCATCCTGTTTTCCTACATCATAAAGGACAAACAGATGATCCATCTTTTGGAAACGTTTAGAAACCTCCAGATACCGCACAACACGTCTCTTGACATCTAAGGAATGCAACAGGCAAAATTCTTCCACATCTCTTTTCTTATCCAAGGACGGCAAGGAAATGGATTGATTCAAGTGAAAATCCAAGACCATTTTAGGCAAAAATGAAGGAACAGTATCCAGCTGTATCACTCCTGGAGTCACCCAAAGGAATGGCTCCCAGCAAGACAAGGCCTGCAGCTCATAATTTCGACACAGAACATATCATCACCAGAAATATTGTTTTCAAGGTCAATAACTGCAAGGAAAGGCTACACAGCAGTCAAAACTTAGGGCCATACAAAAAAATCCAACACCAGGTTAGGACTCCACAAGGCAGCAAGCAAAAGAAGCCCCAATGGAAAGCAGGGGTAAACAGACAGAGCAAGAGGGCTAGCTAAAGGGGAAGACCAAGAAGATTCAGGATGGGTAAGGAGACAAAAGGCTAGGATAGACCACAAGGCAAGGAGGGAACCAAAGGGGTCAGAGGCCACAAAGCAAAGCAAACAGGGAAGCAGAAGGCTCATATTTATTTATTTATTTATTTATTTATTTTAAAACTCTTCTATACCGTCGTTAAGTTAATTCACCATCACAACGGTTTACAGAAAGGCACAATAAGAAAAAAAAAACTATAATTGGCATAGATTACAAATTATTCATGTGCCAACATAGTACGGTAACATATTTTAATAAGAAAAGACTATGTGTTAATTAAGGCTATATATGTCAGTTGAAAAACTGTCAAGCAGTTCAAATCTAGCGTTAATATGCAGTTGGAGATATTAGAGGAAAAAACTGATTACTTGGTGCGTCATTATCTTTCAACTGTTTTCCTCCTTCATAGGCTACAGAGCAAGGCAAGCAGTGAACCAGAGGGCCCAAAGGCCACAAAGCAAAGCAGGCATGGAACCAGGAGTCCCACAGGCCACAAAGCAAGGCAAGGAATGGATTGCTAGAGCAGGGAACTCAAAGAAACTCTATGCCGAAGCATGAGCTAGGTGGGGTTATATATTGGGGTCTGGGTATAGGATAGGCAGGCAAGGAAGGCTGGGCCAGCCAGGGGAGAATACTCGTGGAGGACCTCTGGTGGAGAGGAGGCTGCATAGAAGCCAGAATCATAATATGTACTTTCTTGAGACTTAGGCACTGGAATCACAGTCCTCAAACTGAGGAGCCTTGACAGTGTAGATTCCACTGCCTGTTTCTTCTGTGGGGAGTGGCAAGGAGACACCATGAACACATCCTGAGGAACATTGCAAAATTCCAGTGCATATCCTTCTTGTATCACCTCCAGGACTCATTGATCTGATGTGATCTCAACCCACTTCTAATAAAGAGAGATAAGCATCCCCCTATCTCTTGTTCTCGAGGGTGGGTCAGCAAACCTTTATTGTGTGGCTTGGGAGGATCCTCTCCCTGAGCTTATGCCTTGCTTGGACTATCTGGGACAAAATGACTAAGACCTGCTGAAAGGATGTGTCCTCTGAAAGTTCGGCCCTCTGTAGGACGAAACTGCTTGGAACCCCTGAGATGACCCCTCATACCAAAGGAGTGCTGCAATTGCTTCTTATTCTCTGGAAACTGAGAAACCGGAGATTTACCCCACTTACTGGCCAATTTCTCCAACTTCCAAACAAGAGCAAGCCTGTAAAAGGCAATTTTGTAAGATTAGCTTTGGAGGTTGCGTTGGCCGACCAATCTTTCAGCCATAATTGACAGCTGGCCGCTATTACCGAAGCCACTCCTCTAGCTTAGGTATAGACCAAATCACAGCCCGCATTTGCTAAAAAGGCAATGGTGGGTTTCATAACTGCTCTGGAATTCACTCCAGAATCATCAACCTTTTGAGAGAGAAGCAGAAAAGAGTGAGCCACCAGAGAAGAACAGGAAGCTATTTGGAATGTTTGCCACTGCATCAAATGTTTGCTTAAGCATGGCCTCCTATAATGCACATCCATCAAAGCTGCTCCTTCCTCCATGGGGATAGTCATTCGCTTAGAGACAGCACAGACAAGTGCATCTACTTTCAGAAAATACAGACACTCTCTCACCACTGGATCCAGGGGGTACAGGCCTTCCAAGGTCCTACCCCTGTTGAAATTTAACTTCGGGGCATCCCATTCAAATCAATCAGTTCTTGAATGGTTCTTTAACTGGGCAAAAACAAGAGGATTTACACAAGGAAACTAAAATGGGATTTTTCTTTGGCTCAGACATGGAATCTACCCCAGACTCTCCCAGCATCTTCAAAATCTTGGAAATCAGGGCAAGCAGTTCATCTCTATGAAAGAACCGCAACATAGTCCTATATAGTTCCAGTCCTGGAGTTATTTCCCCACCTTCTAGAGAGTCAGAATCTGCCTCATTATCAATGCCATTCGGATTCCTGTTGGGAATACCCACAGCTAACCGAGGTGTGCTTCAGCTCTTAAACATAGTACCAGAAGAGTGAGAAACCACTGCCGGAGGATGTGACTTGACAGGTTTGGGCAGGGCTGAGGACTGCACCTGAAAAAAGGATTGTAATCCTTTAAAAAAATTCTACCCAAGAAAAGGCAAAAGGATCCATGCCAAAACCAGAAGGAACTATTGCAGGGCCCACTGAGCTGATATTCCCTGCGGAGGAACTAGTCAAGGAAGTTCCAAGGTCAGACAAGTCTTTAACCAGGCCAGTGGAAGAAGTGGAGCTATTAATTTAAACACTGAGATGAGGATTAGAGACATGGAAACATTGGGTAATGTTATCTAAGGGAACGTTGGTTGACGGGTCCATTCATTATAGAATTACTTTTAAATGTATTAGTTTTTAAAGTGTTTTTTACTGTTTTAACTTTAATATAATTTTAAATGCTATTGAGAGAATGTAAAATTTAGATAAGTTGTTTATTTTATCTTATTTTTTCATTTTATTTTGAACTTGCTACTGCAAATTCCATGTTTGTAAACCGCCTTGACATGTATTTGAAAGCCGGTATATAAAGTTGAACAAATAAATAAATCATCAGGCTGGGAAGAACCAGACTTAGTAAAATCAGAGGAATATAATTCTCCCTGAGCCTCTAAGCAGCACTGACACATGTTAGAGGGAACTCCATATTAGAATTTGCACATAGGCAGCAAGCAAAAAAGAAACTGAGTGCACAATTTGGACACACAGATGTAGAGGGCAGCTGAATGCACAGAAAAATACATGAAAATGCCACTGCAGCCTACCATGCGGCACGCAGGAAAAAGCCTAACAGCGGGGCCTAGCCCACCCAGGCTGCTCAACCCGCCAGGCTGCCCAGTTCCCTTAATCCCCATTGGTGCAGAAATGAATGATGGAATGGTACTGAGCACAGAGACCAAAGGAAGTCCTACAGAACCCCTCTACTCTGTCCCTGATTTTCTTTGTTTTTTGGAAACTTACCTGATCTCAGCCCTTCCCAGCTGAGTAAAGAGACAATCTCTGGCTGTGGGGGGAGAAGGCATCTGCCATCACCGCTGCTCTTAGCTTCTTGCACCCATTGCCTTTAAGCTGTACAATCAGCTAATTCCATGCAGGCTAAAAAATCAGCTACAGGACCAAGGCATACATCTGAGGGACCACAGAAATCACCTTAGGAATTCTCAAATAGGGTAGGGACCATTTGGTATCACCACAGAAGAGTGGGGACTTTTCTTTTCTTTATACAATTTTCCTTCTAAAATCTGAAGCAATCCCCAGTAGTGACCATCTGCTGGAGACAGAGAATACTGGCAGTATGATGTCACTGTAGGAGTTTGCTCCGTCTCCATCTTCTGGCAGGTCCTGAATCCATCTGTCCACATGCTAGGGAAGGGCATGTATTCTTTTTTCACTCTCTGACACTTACTGTATGTCAATATTTCTAACAAACTAGAAGGCAATAACCACTTAAATATGATATTAACGTTGAACACTCAGTGAAGTATTGCTATGATGTAATATCCTGTGCGCATATATCAAATGTAAATGGTGGCCAGAATTGTGGTATTTATGTCATAGAACACACAACATAAATTTGTAAAAGCAAAAACTCATTTTACTAAATATGGTAAAACTATGCTAAAAAGAAATCTGCAAAGACAAGCAGCATCAAACAAGCATTTCATAGATCAATAAAAGTAAATAGCATTGCAATAACAAAGATAGAAATAAAGTAAGATTTTGTACAAAGATACCTCTTTAACAAGATTCTCTACTACAAGTCAACATATCTGTGAAGAAACCGAGAGACAAAAGGCCTAGAGACCTCCCAGATGAGATAGCTATCATTGCTTTCTCTATCTGATGGTCTAAAGACACTGTTGTTAACTATGCTTAATTTTATATTCTACTGTCTTGCTCTAGTTCAGGTTTTGCAAAGCCAGTTGGTCTAATTATAACTCACAACTTCAACAAGATGTATGCCCCAGCTTAGCTCATTAGGCATCCTGGTACTCCATAGCTCCAGACAATTCAAACACTGAACCTTATGAGATAGAAAAACAGATGATCCTTGTTCTTAACTCAGCCAGTTAATGAACAAACTTAGGGGTAGATTTTAAAAGAAGCGCGATCAGCCTACTTTTGCTTGCGCATCAGACTCAAGCAAAAGTACGCTGGATTTTAGTAGATACGCGCGGAGCCGCGCGTATCCACTAAAATCCTGGATCGGCGCGCGCAAGGCTATCGATTTTGTATAGCCTGCGCGCGCCGAGCCGCGCTGCCTCCCCCCGTTCCCTCCAAGGCCGCTCCGAAATCGGAGCGGCCTCGGAGGGAACTTTCCTTTGCCCTCCCCTCACCTTACCCTCCCTTCCCCTACCTAACCCACCCACCCGGCCCTGTCTACACCCCCCCCCTTACCTTTGTCGGGGGATTTACGCCTCCCGGAGGGAGACGTAAATCCCCGCGCGCCAGCGGGCCTGCTGCGCGCCGGGCCGCGACCTGGGGGCGGGTACGGAGGGTGCGGCCCCGCCCCCGGGCCGTAGCCACGCCCCGTACCCGCCCCCAAAACGCTGCCGACACGCCCCCGCAACGCCGCGCGCTCCGGCCCCGCCCCCCGACACGCCCCCCTCCGAGAACCCCGGGACGTACGCGAGTCCCGGGGCTCTGCGCGCGCCGGGAGGCCTATGTAAAATAGGCTTCCCGGTGCGCAGGGCCCTGCTCGCGTAAATCCGCCCGGTTTTGGGCGGATTTACGCGAGCAGGGCTCTGAAAATCCGCCCCTTAGAGAAGTAGGGAAAAAAAAGAAAAATAGTATGCAGCACTATCATGTGGAATATATATTGATCTACATTTATTAGTTTCTTGATTTATTTATTGATTAGTGATTGCTTTGTTCCACCAACCATCCTCAAACCCTCTCTCACTAATTCCTGCTGAATATTTATCATACTATTACCATTCACAACTGTGTCATATTTATTCATTTGATTACCTATGTACCATTTTATAGTCTTATTTTTTCACTTGCTATTCTAATGTATCAATAGGCTGAAATGTAAATATTGTGCTGTTCAATTTCTCCCCTTCCATCCCAAGTTTATTTTCCTTGTTTTTTGTAACTTTCCCTCTCCCTTTTTCTGATTCACTGTATTTAAAGTTCAAGGTTCTTATTGAAAATATTGTTTTTTACGTTACGTTATGCTTTACACTCCTTGTTATTTGTAAACCGGGTTGATGTGATGCCTATCATGAAACTCGGTATAACAAAAACAATAAATAAATAAAATAAACTATTATTATTTCCCACCTGCACAAAGTCTTATGATCCACTTTTCTAACTCCCTATATCTTCCAACAAAATTAAAGTTCTCTATTTATCTACTGAATAGATATAACATATTCAGTGATAATGCAAACTTCTACATAGTGCTTGGCAAATGGACTAGGCATATCACATTACATATACGATGATGATATTCAACTAATACTTCCCATTGATAACACAATTGAAAAGACACTGGATCTGGCCAATATGTACGTAGATATTATTAAACAGCTTCTTAACCAAATGGAGTTAATTATAAACATAGAGAAAACAAAATTCATACATCTAGAAAGAAAAAACTTAGAAATCATTCAGAACCCAATCACACTTAAATACAACCAAAAGATAGAACTAGCTGAGAAAGTATGAAACCTAGGAGTCATATTCGATACTGAACTAAATATGAAGCAACATATATCTTTTAAAGTAAGGGAAGGTTACAACAAACTAATGACTCTTAGAAGACTAAAACCCATGCTAACACCAAACAATTTCCGATCAGTACTACAAGCATTAATTTTTGCGAGCACTGACTATTGTAATGCCCTACTACTGGGCTTACCATACACAACAATTAGACCACTCCAGATACTGCAAAACACAGTAGCAAGAATTCTGGCAGGAAAAAGTAAAAGAGACCATATCACTAACACCCTAATTGAACTACACTGGTTACCCATTGAGCAGAGAATACAATACAAGTCACTATGTACCATACATAAATTAATCCATGACAAAAAAACAGATTGGCTAAACACTGCACTTCGAGTACACATCCCCAAAAGGAACCTGAGATCTGCAAACAAAGCACTCCTAACTATTCCCTCAGTCAAAACAGCAAGGCGAACGCAAGTAAGAGAGAGAGCCCTATCATTAGCAGGGCCTACATTATGGAACACCATACCTTTAGAAATCAGATTGCAAAAAGACATCAAACTATTAAAAAAAAAGCCTAAAAACATGGCTATTTAAACAAGCATACCACAAAGAAAATGGAGAATAGAATCCAGGGAATTGTAGAGAACAATGAGTTTATGCACTAACAAAACACACCTACTCAATACGAGTATGTTTTACTTTTAAGCAGAAACAAATAACATGTAGATTATATATATTGTTAAAAACTGTTCTAATAAATCTAAGCATTTCTATCTCACTTTTATCATCCTGTAGTTATTATGAAACTATGTACCGTAACTTACAGGCACCTGTCTAGTTGTTATAATAAACGCATTTAGCAACATTAATTTATGTGCCTCACTGTTAACCGTTGTGATGGCTACTAGCTTAACGATGGTATAGAAAAGAGTTTAATAAAATAAATAAATAAATAAATAAATAGTCTCAGGATCAATATTCTTTCAACAAATGAAAGGATCTCCCAGTAGAAGGGATGGATATAGAAACTGTAATGAAATTCAAGAAAGCATGGGTTATTAGGGATATGAATCGTTTTTTGATGATTTAAAAAAATCGTCAGATATTTTTTAAATCATCAAAAATCGTTAACAGTCGCGATACAATAGAAATTCCCACGATTTATCGTGAAAAATCGTAAATCGGGGGAGGGGGGAGGGCGGGGAAAACCGGCACACCAAAACAACCCCTAAACTCATCCTGACCCTATAAAACGAATCCCTTACCTTCCCCCACCCTCCCAAACCCCCCCAAAACTTTTTACGAGTACCTGGTGGTCCAGTGGGGGTGTGGGGACTGATCTCCCACTCTCGGTCCATCGGCGCCATTTTGGCTGCCACTCAAAAATGGCGCCGATGGCCCGATAAAAAACCCCCACCTGACCCTTTAAAAATGACCCCTTAGCTTCCCCCACCCTCCCGATCCCCCCAAAACATTTTAAAATTACTTGGTGGTCTAGTGGTGGTCCCGGGAGCGATCTCCCGTTCTCAGGCCATCGGCTGCCACTCATAAAGATGGCGCCGATGGCCCTTTGCCCTTACCATATGACAGGGTATCCGTGCCATTGGCCAGCCCCTGTCACATGGTAGGAGCATTGGCTGGCCAGTGCCATCTTTAAAGATGGCCGCCACCATTGTAAAGATGGCCGCCGCCATCTTTAAAGATGGCCACCACCGTATTTAAAGATGGCCACCGCCGTCGTAAAGATGGCCGCTGCCATCTTTAAATATGGCACCGGCCATCCAGTGCTCCTACCATGTGAATAGAAAGACTATTCCTTTTTTGGTGTCCAATTACAAACTCACTGATTCTGGAACCGACTAGAAGATCATTATTTTTGTTGATTGAATAATCAATTGAGGCATATCCCATGGGGGTGTTTTGGCAAATGGATCTTACCAATGTTCTATGCTCTCTCCCAAAATGCACTTTCTATAATAGAGAAGGGAAGGGCGTTGAAATAGTTATTTCAATTGTCCAATAAGAAAGAGAGTGAAATAAATCATATCAACATAAACAAGCAAAGTCACTCAACATGCCAACAAACCGGCCAGTGAATAGCTGTGATCAGATTGTAATCATGGTGAACTCCTTTCCCAAATTTAGAAAAATAAAATAGATTTTATCAAAACAGTGCATGAAACTCAAATTCATAAGCAGGTGAATTCCCTGTTTTCTATAAGAGACACATTGCTGAGCAAACAGTTCAATTGGCTCTGTTGTACTTTTTACCCAAACTTTTGGACAGTCTTCAAACTTTGTCCAGGGAGTAATCATATTTGTTAAGCTAACTGAAAATCTGATTGATTTAGAATGAGCAGTTGTTGTGATAAGATGACATAAAAAGGTCTACATCCAAAAATCAAATGTAGGGGTGATTTACTAAACTGTGATTATGGGTATAGCACACAATAAACAGCATTATTAATGAGTTTAGCATGATAGTCACAATATGCGTGCTATTTAGGTCAAATACACCCCTTTTACAATGAGATGCTTTACATGTGATTTGCATGTATTCATTTTTCAAATACATACAAAGCAGCTAATGCATATGTAATCCTATGTATATAAAATAACATGGCTGGCTGAAACCACCTTATTTTTTAAATAGATAGCTGCCAATTAAAAGCTATAGCTAACTGTTCCCTGGATCATTGGGACATGAACAGGCTTCTTGATGCTCTAGGACTGCTATTTAAAGAGCCACACAGCCTGAAATAGCCCTCTCAAAAATTGTAAGAAGACCTCCAACCCACTCCCGTCAAAGGCTTGTCATTGCTATTTTGAGAAAGATGGTATCGACTGGCCCACAACTAGGGGCCACTATGGGCCATCACTGAACCACAAAGGAGTCTTTTAAAGATAATTAGGCTTTGGGGGGTTTCAGAGTATCCGGGACCCCATTAGATACCAGGGATATAATCTATGGAAGGGGAGACTGGGTGTGCAGGGAATTTGGATGCCTTGGAATAGGAGGGGTTAACCAAGGGTTTATTGTTTTGGCAAAAGGCAGGGCTTTGGGATGGAACGCAACAGTACAAATATTTTTTTTTCATTTTTTTAACTTCTAGGCTGCTTTAAAAGGTGGCTGGAATGGGTAGTCTTATATTATAATCCAGGAGTATTTTTTTTATCTTTAATGGGGGTGGCTATTTCGAGCAGTGTGGCTTTTTCACACAATGGCAGCTCTGGGCAATTTGGGTCACCATCATCTGTTTTTCCACCTTTTCATTATGTCCTCTACACATTGTTCCTTGTAAATGTATCTGATTCATAGTATTCAAGCTTTTACTACTACTATAAGGCATCAAAACCTTTTCAAACAGTATCCTTGACATTTCTATAGAGAATACAGTATTTACATAAAATATTCTTTTCTCAATTGCACTAATCAATCACTTCTTATGTATCATAGAAACCTTTCAAAACCTAAAAAATAGAGATATGTTTTGAAGGTCATAGTGACAGCTATTCAAAATATCTTATTTGCCAGGAGAACTGATAGAATAATGAATTTTTCAGAGAGTTGGAATCCTCTTTTCTAGCAACTATCTTATGATTCAGATTCAAACGTATACATATAACTGACTTGCAAAAATAGTTTAGGAGTGAATTTTGAAAAGGTTTGTGCAGATACAATTGGAAGTTACTTGTGCAAATATCATGTACACATGTAGGTAGTATTTTGCAAAAGCCTGAAGTACACACATACCATCAACGTTACATGTAAATGTGAATGAAAAAAAAAATGGAGGGAAGGTTAGGGGTGTTGTGGGTGGGCTTCAAAAATGCACGAACAAATTGGAATTTTACAAGCAGCATATGCATATACATTTCCAGACGTGTCTGTACGCTTTTTCACCTGCCAATCTGAGTTACACAATTGAAATTAAAATTAGAAAACTGGTAAGTGTTGGCAAAAAGATGATTCCAGATCTACACACAATTAGGCATTTTCATAACAGGATTAAGCACATACCTTATAAAATGCCTGCTTCCATGATAGGTTTTACGCATATAGGGGCAGATTTAAAAAACCCTACACACGTAAATCCAGCTGGATTTACGTGCGTAGGGGGGTTATGCACACCGAGCCTATTTTTCATAGGCCTGGCGATGCGCGCAAGCTCCGGGACGCACGTATGTCCCTGGGCTTGAAAAAAGGGGCGGGGGCGTGGCCAGAGGCCTCTGTAGGGCCTCTGGGCCAGGGGATCGTGCGCCGGCACTCTGCGGGTGCGCGCAACTTGCCAAACAAAGGTTAGGGGGGGTTTTAGGTAAGGCTGGAGGGCAGGTTAGGTAGGAGAAGGGAGGGAAAGGGAGGGGAAGATGGGGGGTGGAAGGAAAGTTACCTCAGAGGCCGCTCCGATTTCAGAACGGCCTCGGAGGGAATAGGGAAAGTCATTGGGGCTCGGCGCGCACAAGGTGCACAAGTGTGCAACCCCTTGTGCGCGCCTACCCCGGATTTTATAACATGAGCACGGCTGCGCGCGCATGTTATAAAATCAGATGCAGATTTGTGTGCGCAGGGTTGCCTACCGGCGCGCGCAGAGCCCCGGGACTCGCGTAAGTCCCGGGGTTTTCGGAGGGGGCGTGTCGGGGGCGGGCCCGAACCGCGCGGTGTTTTCGGGGCGTGTCGGGAGCGTTCCGGGGGTGGGCCCGGGGGCGTGGCTACGGCCCAGGGCGGCCCGGGGGTGTGGCTGCACCCTCCGGACCCGCCCCCAGGTCACGTCCCGGCGCGCTAGCGGCCCGCTGGCGCGCAGGGATTTACGTCTCCCTCCGGGAGACGTAAATCCCTGCGCGCCAGCGCAGGGATTTACGTCAACAAAGGTAAGGGGGGGGGGGTTAGACAGGGCCGGGCGGGTGGGTTAGGTTGACGTAAATCAAGCCCAGCATCCTGCTTCCAACAGTGGCCAATCCAGGACATAAGAACCTGGCAAGTACCAAAAAACTAAGTCTATTCCATGTTACCATTGCTAATGGCAGGGGCTATTCTCTAAGGGGTAGATTTTCAAAAACCGCGAATAGGCGTACTTTTGTTGGCGCTCCAGGCGCCAACAAAAGTACGCTGGATTTCAGTAGATATGCGTGTAGCCGCGCGTATCCACTGAAATCCGGGATCGGCGCGCGCAAGGCTATCGATTTCGTATAGCCGGCGCGCGCCGAGCCGCGCAGCCTACCCCCGTTCCCTCCGAGGCAGCTCCGAAATCGGAGCGGCCTCGGAGGGAACTTTCTGTTGATTTACGTCAACAAAGGTAAGGGGGGGGGGTTTAGACAGGGCCGGGCGGGTGGGTTAGGTAGGGGAAGGGAAGAGAAGGTGAGGGGAGGGCAAAAGAAAGTTCCCTCCGAGGCCGCTCCGATTTCGGAGCTGCCTCGGAGGGAACGGGGGTAGGCTGCGCGGCTCGGCGCGCGCCGGCTATACGAAATCGATAGCCTTGCGCGCGCCGATCCCGGATTTCAGTGGATACGCGCGGCTACACGCATATCTACTGAAATCCAGCGTACTTTTGTTGGCGCCTGGAGCGCCAACAAAAGTACGCCTATTCGCGGTTTTTGAAAATCTACCCCTTAGAGAATAGCCCCTGCCATTAGCAATGGTAACATGGAATAGACTTAGTTTTTTGGTACTTGCCAGGTTCTTATGTCCTGGATTGGCCACTGTTGGAAGCAGGATGCTGGGCTTGATGGACCCTTGGTCTGATCCAGTATGGCATTTTCTTATCTTCTTATATTTTTATGTTCCCGCGGGAGGGACGCAGCCGAGAAGCCCTTCCAGGACACCTCCCTCCTAGGCGCGTGCGCACGCAGGAGCCGCGCTTATGAAGGCCTTTTCCCACCACAGAAGACTCCACCTTACACCTGACGTCATACGTAAGGCTGCCGCGGATCCTAGAGCCTTGCCTTGCAACAGGGTTCCTTGCGGTTCTCAGTTGCTCCGAGCCCCGGAGTGTACTTGCCGCAGGAAACTCCGTTCCTGCCTGAAACTCACTGCGCTCTGGCTCTCAAGTCTTGCCTCAGTTCCTGCTTGCTTCCAGTAACCTCTCTTGCTTCAGTTCTAGTCCGATTCCAGTACCTGTCTTGCTTCAGCTCCAGTCCAGTCCCAGTAACCTCTCTTGCTTCAGTTCCAGTCCGGTTCCAGTAACCTGTCTTGCTTCAGCTCCAGTCCGGTCCCAGTAACCTCTCTTGCTTCAGCTCCAGTCTGGTTCCAGTAACCTGTCTTGCTTCAGTTCCAGTCCAGTTCCAGAACTTGTCTCGCTTCAGTTCCAGTCCAGTTCCAGTATCCGACCTGCGTTGGATCCAGACTCCGGTCGCCTAAGTCCCAGCGGTCGGGCTCCTATGGGCTCCTCCCCGGGGAGTACCGACTTCCAGGGTGAACCTCCTAAGTCCCAGCGGCTGGGCTCCTATGGGCTCCTCCCGGGGGAGTACCGGCTTCCAGGATGAAGCTTGTCGCCCACCTCTTGCCTGGTATCCGCCTCCCGGCCTGTCCCTAGAAGAGACTATAGTCCATCTTCCTCCAGTCTCCCAGAAGCCAGCCCAAGGGTCCACTAAAACACTCTTTCCCAACAGATTGCAAGGCCATGGACTCGGCAGAGGTACCAGGACCCCCGGATCGGCTCTGCAGCTACAACAACAACAGCAATACCTTGATGTCTTTGCCGGCTCCGTTGGGCAACTTGCCGCCCGAATGGACGCCAGGGATACCCTGTCCTTGCCTGCTGTAGGCCTGGTACCCGAGGATGCAGCTTTACCTGTGACTCAGCTTCTGGCCCCCTCTCGCTATGCTGGAGATTCCAGGACCTGCCGGGGGTTCCTGAACCAGTGTTTTGTACGGTTCTCCCTGTTGCCCCAGCAGTTTCCCACAGACTTTGTCAAAGTGGCATATATCCTCTCCCTGCTTGATGGGAAGGGTTTGGTATGGGTCTCCCCCCTTTGGGAGCATAACGACTCCTCGTTGGAGGATTTACAGCAGTTTGTCTACAACTTCCGCCAAGCTTTTGTCGAGCAGGGCCGTCAGGCCACTGCCATGTCTGATCTGCTGCAGTCTCACCAAGGGTCTCGCTCTCTGGCGGACTACGCCATGGAATTTAGGATTCTCGCCCAGGAAGTGGGTTGACAGGACGGTGGCCTTAAGGCTATCTTCTTGGTGGGGTTGTCAGGGCGCATTAAGGATGAGATTGCCGCCCGTGACTTCCCGGAGGATCTCAATGCCCTCATTGACATGGCTGCTCAGATCGACCGCCCCCTGCAACAGAGAGTGTGAGAGTCTCGTCCCATGAAGAACAGTCTAACACTTGGTTCTTCTTGTCCACCACCCTCTTCAAAGTCCTCCCATTCTGACTTCCCTGCCTCTGAACCTATGTAATTGGGCCGTGCCCCTCTCTCCATCGAGGAGAGACAACGTCATTGTTCATTGGGCCTGTTCCTGTATTGTGGGCAGAAGGGCCATTTTTTAGCACGCTGCCAGGAGCGTGCGGGAAACTCCAGAGCCTAGGAGGTCGAGAGGAGCTCCTTCTAGGCTGTGCCACCGCTCCTCAGTGCACCTTGCCTATTACCTTGGAATTCCCCGGAGGGTCCTTGGAAACCCTCGCATTCCTGGATTCCGGAGCTGGGGGTAACTTTATCCGGGAAGACTTGGTCTCCCAACTGCAGATCCCTACGCAGAGACGAGAAGTTCCACTTCGGATTACCTCCATCCAGGGGACGCTCCTGCCAGGTCGAATATTGACTACCATGGCTCCCATTACTGTCCGCACTGGGGCAATCCATACGGAGGAGATAGCCTTTCTGATTTTGAAGAAGGCTGTCCACCCCATGGTCTTAGGGCTGCCATGGCTCCAGAAGCACTCGCCTACGATTTGTTGGGACACTCTGCAGATAACCCAGTGGAGTTCCTACTGCCTCTCACACTGTATGAAGGTGCCCAAGCCTCCAGCACTCTTGCTTCTGCACTCCGCACTCGGTCCTCCAGCTCTGTACGAGGACTACATGGATGTCTTTTCGAAGACAAAGTCGGAGATCCTCCCGCAGCAGCACCCGTATGACTGTGCTATTGACTTGCTACCTGGAACCACGCCTCCCCGTGGTAGAGTGTACCCCTTGTCATTGCCCGAAACCCAGGCAATTTCTGATTATATAACAGAGAACCTGGCCAAGGGCTTCATCTGCCTGTCAAAGTCGCCCGCCGGGGCGGGATTCTTCTTTGTTAGTAAGAAAGACGGCTCCTTGAGGCCATGTATCGACTACTGAGGACTCAACGCTATTACTAAGTGGGACCACTACCCACTCCCGTTAATTCCGGAACTTCTTGATAGGCTTCAAGGCGCAAGAGTCTTTATGAAAATGGACTTGCGCGGGGCCTACAATTTGGTTAGAATCCACCCGGAGATGAGTGGAAGACCGCGTTCAATACCAGAGACGGGCATTACGAGTATCTCGTAATGCCTTTTGGTCTTTGTAACGCCCCAGCGGTCTTCCAGCACCTGATGAAAAAGGTGCTATGCGATCTATTGAATACCTGCATTATCGTCTACCTCGACGATGTTTTGATCTTTTCCCGTGACCTGCCTACGCATCACCAGCATGTTCGCCAAGTACTCCAGATGCTCAGGGAGCACAGCATGTATGCCAAGCTGGAGAAGTGCTCTTTCGAAAAGACCTCCCTGCCATTCCTGGGTTACATCATCTCAGCAGACGGCTTCCAAATGGACCCGGAGAAAGTCGCTGCAGTCAAGAATTGGCCTCAGCCAAGAGGCCTTAAAGCATTACAATGCTTCCTTGGCTTCGTGAATTTTTATAGACACTTTATTCCAAACTACTCACGCATTGTGGCTCCATTAACTGCGCTCTCTCGGAGAGGAGCCAGTGCAGTGAATTGGCCTGACTCAGCCTGCCAAGCCTTCGAGAACCTTAAGAAATCCTTCCTGCTAGACCCCTGCCTCCGCCACTCTGACCCTACTTGACCGTTGGTGGTGGAGGTCGATGCCTCCAACGTGGCGGTTGGAGCAGTAAAGCCAGCATGCATATACGGGACAACTTCTCCCCTTTCTTACTTCTCACGGAAGTTTTCCCTGGCCAAGAGCAACTACTGTATCGGTGATAAGGAGTTATTGGCAGTAAAACTCGCTCTGGAGGAGTGGAGACAGTGGTTGGAGGGGGCCAACCATCTGAACACCATATACACCGACCATAAGAACCTAGCGTTCCTGAGCCAAGGCCAGCGCCTGAATCCGAGGCAAGCTCGCTGGTCCTTGTTTTTTGACCGGTTTAACTTCACCCTACGATATCGTCCTGGCTCTAAGAACATACGAGCGAACGCCCTGTCAGATCCACTGAGGTCAAGGAGACTCCGGAGATGCCACAGTACATCCTAGACCCCAAGAAGGTGTGCCTAGCAACAACCTCGCTAACCGCTACGTTGTGCTCGTAGGGCTGTTTTGGCTTGGGCCCATGAATCCCTCACTGGAGATCATGCGGGTCGTACCAGAACCCTAGACCTTTTAAACCGGTACTACTGGTGACCAACGGTAAGACAAGACATGCGTCTCTTCGTGGATTCCTGCCCTACCTGCGCATTACAGAAGCCACTTGCCGGGAGACCTAGAGGCCTGTTACAGCCCTTGCCCATCCCAGTGGAGCCCTGGACGCATATCTCCACTGATTTTGTGGTGTACCTCCCAGCATCTGACAGAAACACGGTCATTTGGGTGACCGTGGACCGGTTCTCCAAAATGGCGCATTTTGTCCCTCTACCAAAGTTACCGTCAGCTCCAGAGTTGGCTGATCTGTTCGCTCAACATGTGTTTTGACTCCATGGTCTTCCTCAGGACATAGTATCAGACCAAGGTCCACAATTCACTGCCCGCTATTGGAAGCTTTATGTAAGCACTTCAATGTACAACTCAGTCTTTTGTCTGCCTTCCACCCCCAGAGTAACGGGCAGACAGAACGAACAAACCGGACCTTGAAGACTTTCCTATGGTCATTCGTAAATGAAAGACAAGATAACTGGGCCAAGTTATTCCCATGGGCTGAATTTTCATACAACAGCCATACACACTCCGCCACTGGAAGTTGCCCCTTCTTAGCAGTTTATGGGAAGCAACTTCGGCCACCCTTGCCCTCGCCAGACCCTAGTGCACTGCCGGCAGTGCAACTCTCTGCCCGCCAGTTGCTTGCCTTGTGGGCGTCCATCCAAAGAAAGTTGCATAAGGCTGCCCGGTCTGCCAAGAAGTGGGCAGACAGTCATCGCCAGCCAGCGCCCGTTTTTCTCCCGGGGGATCGCGTCTGGCTGAGTACGAAGAATCTGCAACTTCGAATTCCTTCCCAAAGACTTGCCCCCAGATGTTGTGGACCATTTCACATTTCTGAGCAAGTAGGAGCAGTCTCCTATCACTTGCATTTACCCTCCTCTATGCATGTACACAACGTCTTCCATGTGTCACTTTTGAAGCCTCTCATTCTTTCCAGGTACCATCCCTGAGCTCCCGATTCCCCGGACCCATTGGTGCCAGGAGATTTCACCTACCAAGTACGGGAAATTCTCGATGTAAGATTCCATCAACGCCGATGGGAGTACCTACTTGCCTGGGAGGGCTGTGGCCCTGAGGACAACACATGGGAACCCGCCCGCAACATCCTTGATAAGGAGTTACTAAAGAGGTTCCATCACGATCACCCAGGTAAACCCGGGAGTGGAGACAGTGGTTGGAGGGGGCCAACCATCTGAACACCATATACACCGACCATAAGAACCTAGCGTTCCTGAGCCAAGGCCAGCGCCTGAATCCGAGGCAAGCTCGCTGGTCCTTGTTTTTTGACCGGTTTAACTTCACCCTACGATATCGTCCTGGCTCTAAGAACATACGAGCGAACGCCCTGTCAGATCCACTGAGGTCAAGGAGACTCCGGAGATGCCACAGTACATCCTAGACCCCAAGAAGGTGTGCCTAGCAACAACCTCGCTAACCGCTACGTTGTGCTCGTAGGGCTGTTTTGGCTTGGGCCCATGAATCCCTCACTGGAGATCATGCGGGTCGTACCAGAACCCTAGACCTTTTAAACCGGTACTACTGGTGACCAACGGTAAGACAAGACATGCGTCTCTTCGTGGATTCCTGCCCTACCTGCGCATTACAGAAGCCACTTGCCGGGAGACCTAGAGGCCTGTTACAGCCCTTGCCCATCCCAGTGGAGCCCTGGACGCATATCTCCACTGATTTTGTGGTGTACCTCCCAGCATCTGACAGAAACACGGTCATTTGGGTGACCGTGGACCGGTTCTCCAAAATGGCGCATTTTGTCCCTCTACCAAAGTTACCGTCAGCTCCAGAGTTGGCTGATCTGTTCGCTCAACATGTGTTTTGACTCCATGGTCTTCCTCAGGACATAGTATCAGACCAAGGTCCACAATTCACTGCCCGCTATTGGAAGCTTTATGTAAGCACTTCAATGTACAACTCAGTCTTTTGTCTGCCTTCCACCCCCAGAGTAACGGGCAGACAGAACGAACAAACCGGACCTTGAAGACTTTCCTATGGTCATTCGTAAATGAAAGACAAGATAACTGGGCCAAGTTATTCCCATGGGCTGAATTTTCATACAACAGCCATACACACTCCGCCACTGGAAGTTGCCCCTTCTTAGCAGTTTATGGGAAGCAACTTCGGCCACCCTTGCCCTCGCCAGACCCTAGTGCACTGCCGGCAGTGCAACTCTCTGCCCGCCAGTTGCTTGCCTTGTGGGCGTCCATCCAAAGAAAGTTGCATAAGGCTGCCCGGTCTGCCAAGAAGTGGGCAGACAGTCATCGCCAGCCAGCGCCCGTTTTTCTCCCGGGGGATCGCGTCTGGCTGAGTACGAAGAATCTGCAACTTCGAATTCCTTCCCAAAGACTTGCCCCCAGATGTTGTGGACCATTTCACATTTCTGAGCAAGTAGGAGCAGTCTCCTATCACTTGCATTTACCCTCCTCTATGCATGTACACAACGTCTTCCATGTGTCACTTTTGAAGCCTCTCATTCTTTCCAGGTACCATCCCTGAGCTCCCGATTCCCCGGACCCATTGGTGCCAGGAGATTTCACCTACCAAGTACGGGAAATTCTCGATGTAAGATTCCATCAACGCCGATGGGAGTACCTACTTGCCTGGGAGGGCTGTGGCCCTGAGGACAACACATGGGAACCCGCCCGCAACATCCTTGATAAGGAGTTACTAAAGAGGTTCCATCACGATCACCCAGGTAAACCCGGGCCTGCTAAGAGGGGGCGTAAGAGGGGAGGTACTGTTGTGGTCCCGGTCGCGAGTGTCGCGACCCGGCCCTCACCTCCATGGTCCCGTTCCGCCTTGGGGAGTCTCTTGCCGGTTTCACGGAGTTCCCGTGGGAGGGACGCCGCCGATAAGCCCTTCCGGGATGCCTCCCTCCTAGGCGTGTGCGTGCGCAGGAGCCGCGCTTATGAAGGCCTTTTCCTGCCCCAGAAGACTCCACCTTACACCTGATGTCAGACGCGGCGGCCTATGTAAGGCCGCCGCGGATCCTAGAGCCTTGCCTTGCAACAGGATTCCTTGCGGTTCTCAGTTGCTCCGAGCCCTGGAGTGTGCTTGCCCAAGCAACTCCGTTATTGCCTGAAACTCACTGTGCTCCGGCTCCTGAGTCTTGCCTCAGTTCCTGCTTGCTTCCAGTAATCTCTCTTGCTTCAGTTCCAGTCCGGTTCCAGTACCTGTCTTGCTTCAGCTCCAGTCTGGTCCGAGTAACCTCTCTTGCTTCAGTTCCAGTCCAGTTCCAGTACCTGTCTTGCTTCAGCTCCAGTCTGGTCCCAGTAACCTCTCTTGCTTCAGTTCTAGTCCGGTTCCAGTAACCTGTCTTGCTTCAGCTCCAGTCCAGTTCCAGTAACCTGTCTCACTTCAGTTCCAGTCCAGTTCCAGTATCCGACCTGCATTGGATCCAGACTCTGTTCGCCTAAGTCCAGCGGCTGGGTTCCTACGGGCTCCTCCTGGGAGAGTACCGGCTTCCAGGGGTGAAGCTCTTCGCCCACCTTCTGCCTGGTATCCGCCTCCAGGCCTGTCCCTAGAAGAGACTATAGTCCATCTTCCTCCAGTCTCCCGCAGGCCGGCCCAAGGGTCCACTAAAACCCTCTTTCCCAACACAAAGAGTGCAATGTTTAAAGGAATTTGCCAAAATAACTATACAGTTATTGCCTGAGCTGAACCAAACATAAGTGCCCTGTGAAACAGTGAGCATAGTGGGGGGAAAAAGGGGCAGGATTTGAATGGGATTAGGGCAGGGGAAGAAAAGTATATGCAGGAGTGTCATTTTGAGATGTCTATGCATCTTTTACTGTATTTTCTTTGCACCTGCTTTAGAGCAGGTTTCAAAATACACTGGTACTTCCATTTCTGCGGTCCTTGCTGGCTCCACATTTTCTAAAGGAAAAGTCTAAGGAGTTTCCTTTTTAATTTGAGCTTGTATGCCTCCACAGGAAATACATCCCTGGAACTGCAAGTTTCCCACAATTTTTAAACATTTCCATAAAATCTGAATTTGATATTCTCCCCTCTATGCTTGCCTTTTAGGGCTATAAGAATTTTAACAAAGTCATATCAGTTAACATATGCTTTATATCATCTTTTTACATGGACTTGTATCAGTTTTTCCAGAGAGCATTTTGTAGGCTGTAGATTGCTCAGAGCACATGGATATTTCAAATGAACAATTAGTTATGTTCTATAATACTTTTTGCTGTTTCTGAGCTAGTAAAAGGTCAAAGAGCTGAAAAAAAAAAGATGACTTTAATGGCAGGAGCAGTGTTAATAGAAGCTAGTGATTAATATAGTACAGTGTTTGCACAGTCTAGCTACCACATTCTTGTTCATCATAGTGAAGATTTTGGATTATTTGAAATCAACAGCTCAGAAGCTTTGTGGGCAGAGCCGAAGAGGAAAAGGTTATGTGTCATGTTTATAAAGGATGTTTCTGTGTAATTTTTTTTATCTTTCTTTAGTTTTCCTTATTGAGAGGAGGCTAAAACTGTCTGCATTGCAATATAATTAGTTCTGGTCAATAGCCACTGATAAAGTTTATTATTGATTATGCTTTGATTGAAAATGAGAATTCAGTATTCCTGTAAACTTGTTTGAGGCAATTATGGTGTATTTAACAGTAAGAATAATACCTTTAAGGTCTCTGAGCAAAAATACATTGCTAAACAGTATTTTAGGGAAAAAATGGTTTGGTATTTAACCACACCGCATAAAAGATATTTAAATCCCGCGTTATTATTCGTTATTTTACTACAAAATGCGGTAGGAATCCCTCATTTGCATAATTTTCCTAGTTTTACACGCTCATTATCAAATTTGCATGCTAGCACATGACGTGATAAAGATTACGCATTTGGCGCATGTTAGACTGCTTTTATCGCGTGTTAGGGCTCTAATGCGATTTGATGAATGACCCTGTTAGCACATAATTTCTATTAGAAAATTGGTTTATTTTACGCTGGTAATTCATGTAACAATAATGCAGGCAGTTACAAAATTACCCTTTTTAATAAGACAGAGGTCATTTTTCAAAGGGTTTAGGCCCCTACCATATAGAATTAGGTTCCTACCTAAATAGTCCCCTTTGAAAACTGACTGAGTTTGGTCCCTAAATTTAGATGCATATAAAGATGGTAACTTTCAAACAGGTGCACAGGCGCACATTGCCACATTTGTGTCAGTGCACACCTAGGGATGTGGCCATTTTCTAACTGGCGCACGTATGTGCATGAATGTTATAAAATAGCCTGGCAGCGCATACATGTGCGCCTAATTTTAAATGGGCATGTGCATGGATGCGCAAATCCTGCTTCAACCACATAAGGTGCATTGCCAATTTCACCAGTTCTTCTACTGTTTCACCCAGTTAAGAGCTAGGTCCTCCAATCTTCCTAGTTTAATTGCCTTCACTCCTCTCAGATAGCCCAGACTCTTAAAACCCTTCAGATGTGGCTAGTTTTCTTTTTATTTTTAACTTACACCTCCTCCATAGCACAAGTAAACTTGGGAGATACGCAAGTATCTAGGTGGCTTTTAAAATACGGTGGGCTGGCAGAGCCCAACTTGTTCGTGCATTCTCTAATTAATGTGCGCGCTGAACTTTTAAAATTCATCTTAAAGTGTTCATTGGCAGACGCAGGGTTAGCTCTGTTAAAGGAAATTAGATGCCTAGTGCTGATTTTCAATATTAGTTGCCTAACTTGGGCAGCCAAATCTAGGCAATGCCAGAGCATCACTTTTTTCTGGGTGTCCAGCTCCTCTTTCCCTCATGGTGAAGTAAAAAATAAAGCTAGAGGGCCATTGTACTCTTTACAAAGAGGGTAGTGGATGCATGGAACAGCCTCACAGAAGAAGTAGTGGAGATAAAAACAGTATCTGAAAAAAGAGAAACAATGGATAAATACAGGGGATCTCTAAGGAAGTGATGAGAATTATACAGCTAAATTGGATGAATGGGCAGACTGGATGGGTGGTGCAGTCTTTTTCTGCCATCATGTTTCTAAGTATCTGTAATCACTTCCTGCGAGAATTGGCAATTTTTAGACAATCATTTTACCTGGGTAAATGGATTTTGGAAACTGCCTACAAACTGAACTTCCAAAAATATAAAAACATATAAACAAAAACATATAAAATAAATAAAATAAATAAAAGCACTTCAGAGTAAACATATATAAAACCAAAGAAACCTATAAACAATATACTCCTTCAAACATCACCCAGATATATAAATGAGCTCCCTACTTATGAAGCAAGCTACTATAAACCAGATTCCTGCCCCCATGAGCTTATCATGTGTGGAACGAGCTGCATCTGGATCTGAGTGATGTGTTTTGGATCTGTCAAAAAAAGGTTTTTCAACCCTGCAGAGACTGCAAGCCACCGCAGCCAAGGTGAAGGAATATAAAAATATGTCAAAAACCTTTGTGCGCTCTCCAGTGAAGGACAAATGTTCTGCAGGAATCATCATCCAACACTTAGTTTTAACAAATTGGGAATAGGGGTGTACTGTTCAGCTTGCCCTGAGAACAGCACTGTATAGCCAGCAGAGGGGGAAGCAAAAAGAATACTGGGAGACCATTTAAGGAAGAAAAGGTGCAATTTGGCTGGCTCTGTCTATGTGTGAGGCAAGGGGACAGCTCCCACAGAACTAATTATCAAGAGGGAGAGACAGAAGTCTGTACTCTGAGGAAATAGATTGATAGACAGCTGTTCTTGCTTCATAGCTGAGCTACATGTAAAATCCCAACAAGGGACAGAGGATCCAGGAACTGAGAGACTGAGAGATTGAGAGACTTCCTTTCTAGAGATAGTCAGGCTCAGGAGCACATGGCTGGATCATCCTCCTAAGAGACTGAGTTAAATATAAATTTTGCATAGAGAGTATCTTAGCAGAGGAGAGAGAAGGTTTATTTATTTGTCTTTTGTCACAAATTCAGTATCTCATCTTCAGTTTTTCAGCCGAAGTCAAGCATAAATCCTTGCAACAGCCACACGAGATAGGGCAGGGACAGAAAATCTGGAAAACCGTTGTCTTTCTGTAAGAGACTGAAACCAGACCCGCTTTCTGTTTAGTACCAAGTAAACCATTTGGGGAAGCTTCCAGGAGAGAGAAAGAGAGAGAGAGAGAGCATTTGCACACTGCAGTGCTCATCTACTTAGTTTGTCATCTAGCCGGCTACACCATGAAGAGAGACTTCTTAATTTTCTTGATTGCTTTTTTTTCCACATAATTTTGTGTTTCAGACAGAGTGCACCGTTTACTAATTGGTGATATTGGGATGGATCTGTTCCCCTGCACATTTTTATTGAGTACTCAGGAGTAAAGTGTTACGGGAGCGCTGGAGGCAGTCCCATTTCTGAAGAGATTGTGTACCCTTGGGCCACAACGCGACCACAGAGGAGCTCTGGGAAGTGCCGAGGCAGCCGAGGAGTGTCCAAGGATGGGCAGACAGGCTGGAGATACAGGATCCTGGCCTCTGCCGAACCTGAACACATCAAAGAGAACCTGCAACGCAATGTTGGTCCTTGGAGTAGCCCTCCGGCCACTCGATAGCCCTTTCGGACCTGTCATTCGGGAACGGCAGATGCGACAGGATGGACAGAAGCTGAAGGCTGGAACAGACAGATTCAGATGAAGACTCAGGATACTTGAAGGAATGAGGCAAGACTCAGGATACTTGAAGAGGTGAGATGAGACTCAGGATACTTGAAGGAGTTAGATGAGACTCAGGTTACTTGGAGATTCAGGTTGCTTGAAGATAAAAATGAAGATTCAGGATACTTAAGGACTCAGACGGAGTCATGGGTTGCTTGGAGATTCAGGATTATGGAAAGTACTGAGTAGGTTCTGTCCCACCGCGCGCCCTACACAGCCAGTCAAGGCAGATCGTGGACCATGCGGACGGTGAAGCAGGTTCTAGTCTCAGGACAAGACGAAGACTCCGGCGAGGCCTGTACCAAGATGTGCCCTCCACAGCCAATCAAGGCAAGGAACGGGTCACGCAGGAATGGAACAGGTTTAGGCAGAGTTCTTATGCATGAACAGAGGCAGACACAAGGGACTCTGAAGACCCAGACAGGATTCAGGATTCGGAGAAGGACCTCAGGATCCAAGACTCAGAGCAAGGAACTTGGTGATGGGACTTGGAGCAAGGAACACAGAGACGGGACTCGGTGCAAGGAACTAGGAGCTTGGAACCTGAAGCTTGGAGCATTAAAAGCAGGGGTCCTCCAGAGGTTTGCACTACTGAGGAGAAGGACATCTGGATGAAAGAAATCTAAAGGATGAGACATCTGAGACATCAGTTGATTTTGACGATTTGAAAAGAAGGACCAGAAGAACATCGGGACAACTGAAACTTCAGGAGATCTGGAAGGTAGGACATCAGGACGTCTGGGACCGACGAGGCGGAAACACAGGATCAGACGAGAGACCATGACGAAGACATGGAATTCCAAAGAAGAACATAGTGCCTAGGAGATGCTGGAATGAAGAAAAGTCCTAAGGAAGACAGGCTCCTTGCGAAGGCAATGAAGCAATGAAGACAGGCCCTACTTATAGGGCTGAAGATAACCTCCCACGATGAGGTCATCAAAAGGGGCCGCAGGACTACTCTCACTGCGGGCCCTTTAAAACCTGAAGAGAGGCACGGCCTTGCGCCTAGGGACAGGACCCTGGAGAGTGGCATCCCAGCCACGAAGCATAACAGGAGTGGTGCTAGGCCGATAACCCAGGCCCAGCACAAGCGGCAGCCTCCAGGCCATGGAGAGGAAGCTGAAGACTCCATGCTGCGAAGAAGAAGTTGAAGTTGAGGGCCCCCCCCCCCCCCCCCCGGGAGAGGAGAAGGTAATGTCGGTGGCCTCCAGGCCGCAGAGAGCATGAGGTTGGCTCCCTGCCGCCACACAGCAGCTGGAATGTCAGCAGCCTCCTGGCCACGTGGGAACGCCGTCGGCGGCCTCCTGGCCGCAAGCATAGACAGACAGTGGTTCCAGCCGCACAGAGGGTACATTGGCGGCCTCCAGGCTGCAGAAGAAGCTGCAAAACAGGTGAGAGGCTGCCCATGGCTGCAGCTGCGGGTAGATTCGTAACATAAAGACAATTTCTGAAAGTTGTATACCTCACTGCTTTTCACCCCAGCCTTTCTCTATTATTATTCCTTACCTTTTTTTTTTTTTTTTTTTTACTATCCATATAAGTGTGTTGGTTGTCCTGGCTAACAGGCCATATTCAGTGTTATTTTTGCATTGCTTGATTTAAAATAATAAAATTGCAACTTCACTGCTGTACTTTTCCCATTTAATGTTCTGGTTGGAGATACTGTTTACTTACACAATACTAATGAAAGGGTTGATTACTGTTTATTCTGGTGCAATGATTTTATGTGGTCTGTGGTGCCACAAGTGAGAGGTTGTTTGATAAGGGCACAGAATTGTGGTATCGGGGTGACCGGGACCCTGTCTCATCCCCCACTCAGGCTATGAACCCAAAGATAAATCAAATTAGTAAATGTCATTTCTCATGTGGTACTCCCCACCCAAAGCATAGGAGTAATTCATAGTCCAGATCAAGGGGAGGCTACATTTATAACTATAAAAGACCCCCCAAAACAGAGAAAAATCACAATCTCCAGTTAAATAATATGTATAAAGGTAAACTTAAAAAATGGATTTTGTATGCCCATCTAAATCAAAGGTAATCCTTTCGTCATGAACCTCCTTAGGTAATTTATTCCATAGCTGGGGGGTGGGGGTGGGAAATGAGAAAAAGGCCCTCTTCTTAGTTCTCTCTAATAGTACCAAAAATAGAGGTAGAAGACCAACATGAGCACCTGAGGCTGATCTTAATACCCAGGACGGGGATTACCATAACAGCCCATTCCTAAGGTAAACTGGGTCCATCTTTCTCATTGCTCTAAATATCCAAATCAAAATTGTAAACAAGACAATACCACACTGGTAATCAGTGAACATTATATAATAAAGGAATACTTCTTCCTCTGGACCTTGGTCCAAAGAGTGCTCTAGCAGTGACATTTAAAATGATTTGAAGTTTCCAAATTAATCTGTCAGGCCAGCCTATATATAACACATTACAGTAATGCATGAGAAATATTACTAATACTCACAACACCATTGTGAAACCTGAATGAGTCAGATAAGGCCACAGCTCATATTCTAATTTAAATTTGCCAAAAACAATCTTTGCTATCTTATGAATTTTCCAGTCCATATTCAACAGAGGGTCAAAAGAGATGCCCAGACGATGCACTTCATCTTTTGGGACAAGTCGCAAATCACTAAGTTCTGGGCCTATTCCAAGCTGCAGAGGTGCAGGGCCTAGATATTCTTTCTCTCCAGGGAACCCCAGCCCTCTGTCTTACCAAAGACTGCAAGGACTTGGGGACACCATGGCTGTTGGTTCCCAAACAGATGTTCCTTGATAACATGAGCTTTGGCCTTCCTCCAACAGGAAGGCCACAGGGCATGGTGGTTCTGTCTCACAAATTCTGCCTATATCTAACAAAGAGTGCAGAACTTAGCCACTATTAATCTATTACTAACTTCTGTCTTCCTGCCTGCTAGATTTAATTTTTTGTTATGCTACAGGCGAAGGACGTGATGTAAATAATAATTAAAAATAATAAAAAAATAAATAAAAAAAATAGATATATTGTTTTGGGGGGTATTTTCTGTGTGCAGCAGCAAATTGTAGTCTAAATGAGAGTAGGCATATGAAGCACTTACAATTTTGCAGTATCGGTGGTGTGGAAAGCAGAAAAGTAGCATTATAGCTCTCTAGGCTGCTCCTGGTTTTTATGATGGCTCCCTGAGTCAGGGACAGCCACCTGGGGAGTGGCATGGGAATGCAAGGCAGAATTTAGAACAAGAAAAGGGCCCTTGGGTTCTGGGAGTTAGAAGGTCTTTGCAGGAGCAGTACATCATAGTGGAGAGTCCACACAGGCAAGGCTTGGTCAGACAGGCTGGAGACAAGCAGGGCAAGGCAAGCTGGAGACAGGGGTTGGACAAAGCAGGCTGGAGACTGTGGCTGAAGACAAGGCAGGGCACAAAGCAAGCAGACTGGCAAGCAGGACAAGGCAAGGGCTCGATACAAACATGACCTGGAACTAGACAAGATAGTAGGGATGTGAATCGTTTTTTGACGATTTAAAATATCGTCCGATATATTTTAAATCGTCAAAAATTGTTAGGGCCACGATACAATACCAATTCCCCCGATTTATCGTCAAAAAATCGTAAATCGGGGGAAGGGGGAGGGCAGGAACACCGGCACACTAAAACCCCCTAAAACCCACCCCGACCCTTTAAATTAAATCCCCCCACCCTCCCGAACCCCCCCCCAAATGCATTAAATTACCTGGGAGTCCTCCGTAGCGGCGGTCCGTGGCTAAATCGGGGGAAGGGGGAGAGCACGAAAACCGGCACACTAAATCGTGAGGTCTTCAGCCGGCGCCATTTTTCAAAATGGCCGCCGTAAAATGGCGGCGGCCATAGATGAAAACGATTCGAAGCAAGAGGTCGTTCTGGACCCCTGCTGGACTTTTGGCAAGTCTTGTGGGGGTCAGGAGGCCCCCCCAAGCTGGCCAAAAGTTCCTGGGGGTCCAGAGGGGGTCAAGGAGCAATTTCTTGCCGCAAATCGTTTTCCGTATGGAAAATGGCGCCGGCAGGAGATCGACTGCAGGAGGTCGTTCAGCGAGGTCCGGACCTCTCGCGAGGGTTCCGGACCTCGCTGAACGACCTCCTGCAGTCGATCTCCTGCCGGCGCCATTTTCCGTACGGAAAACGATTCGCGGCAAGAAATCGCTCCTTGACCCCCGCTGGACCCCCAGGAACTTTTGGCCAGCTTGGGGGGGCCTCCTGACCCCCACAAGACTTGCCAAAAGTCCAGCGGGGGTCCGGAACGACCTCTTGCTTCGAATCGTTTTCATCTATGGCCGCCGCCATTTTGCGGCGGCCATTTTGAAAAATGGTGCCGGCTGAAGACCTCACGATTTAGTGTGCCGGTTTTCGTGCTCTCCCCCTTCCCCCGATTTAGCCACGGACCGCCGCTACGGAGGACTCCCAGGTAATTTAATGCATTTGGGGGGGGGGTTCGGGAGGGTGGGGGGATTTAATTTAAAGGGTCGGGGTGGGTTTTAGGGGGTTTTAGTGTGCCGCTGGACCACCAGGTAATTTAAGGCATTGGGGGGGGGGATTTAATTTAAAGGGTCGGGGTGGGTTTTAGGGGGTTTTAGTGTGCCGGCTCACGATTTTAACGATTATCACGATACTTTACACACACAAACGGCAACAATACGATTCCCTCCCCCTCACAGCCGAAATCGATCGTTAAGACGATCGAGGACACGATTCACATCTCTACAAGATAGAGTTAAGGCAAGGCAAAGACAAGACACTGGTACAGGCAAGATGGGACAGGACATTGGAACAAACAGGACAAAACCAATAAGGCAGACAAAGGTAGGAGTCAGACAAGGTTGACAATGGAAACACCAAAAAAAGAACATACAAGCTTGAAGGCAACAAGGCTGTAGATGGAATAGGCCTGAAGGCAAAACACACAGCAGTAGGCCCATAGGCCACAAGACAAGGCTAGAGCAAGGCAGAAGTCTTGTAGACCACAAGACAAGGCTAGAGCAAGACAGAAGGCCCGCAGGCCACAAGACAAAGCAAGACAGAACAGGGGTCAGTTCACGGAGCCAGAAGCTACACTCTGAGAAGACAGGGAGCTTTTGGCAAGATAGCTTTACATAAGGCTGGGATTTGGGCATGGCAAGGGCAGTGAGGAAGAGCCTGGTAAGGCTAGTAGAGAGGTTTACTAATGGCCTCTGCTGGTAGGGAGGCATCAAGAAGGTAGGATAAGGCTGTGAAACAACTGAAATCCTAACAGTTTTAAAGTCCATGCCGCTTAGCTCAACTCTACACCTTGGGGTAGATTTTCAGACGAGCGCGAATAGCCTACTTTTGTTTGCGCTCCAGGCGCAAACAAAAGTATGCTGGATTTTAGTAGATACGCGCGTAGTCGCGCGTATCGGCTAAAATCCTGGATCGGCGCGCGCAAGGCTATCGATTTCGTATAGCCTGCACGCGCCGAGCCGCGCAGCCTATCCCCGTTCCCTCCTAGGCCGCTCCGAAATCGGAGCGGCCTCGGAGGGAACTTTCCTTTGCCCTTCCCTCACCTTCCCCTCCCTTCCCCTACCTAACCCACCCGCCCGGCCCTGTCTAAACCCCCCCCCTTACCTTTGTCGGGGGATTTACGCCTCCCGGAGGGAGGCGTAAATCCCCGCACGCCAGTGGGCCTCCTGCGCGCCGGGCCGCGACCTGGGGGCGGGTACGGAGGGTGCGGCCACGCCCCCGGGCCGTAGCCACGCCCCCGTACCCGCCCCCAAAACACTGCCGACACGCCCCTGAAACAACGCGACGACCGGGCCCGCCCCCGACACGCCCCCGACACGCCCCCCTCCGAGAACCCCGGGACTTACGCGAGTCCCGGGGCTCTGCGCGCGCCGGGAGGCCTATGTAAAATAGGCTTCCCGGCGCGCAGGGCCCTGCTCGCGTAAATCCGCCCGGTTTTGGGCGGATTTACGCGAGCAGGGCTCTGAAAATCCGCCCCCTTATGAATTTGATCTGCCTGATCAAGCAGCAATATATCTTCCTCTATCTCTCTCCTGTCCTCTCACTCTATTCAAGAACTTTACTGTAGATTGATGGGAGTGACCTATAGCAGGAGATTTAATTCTACCCACATTTCCAGAATAAGATATTTCACAGCTTTGGACTGCAGTGGTGAAAGCTCTTAATCTCATTTTCATCCAATGAATTGCCAGCATTGTAGGAATACACAATAAACCAGATTTGCTAGATCTCAGGTAGTGGTTGAATTGAATCTTTTCAACTTGTCTTTGAGATGGCTAGACACTTCTCCTGCAAGACACAAAAAGCCAGAGCAAGAAGTTTAAATTTACATTTAACTGGGATAGCCAATGTAACTTATAAAGCAGAACTCCATCTATAATTTCCCAACACAATTCTTGCCACAATGTTCTGTGTTATCTACAGTTTGCAAATGATCTAACCAGTAAACCAGAGAAAACTGCAAGAGGAGAGCAAAATTCTATAGCTTTTAAAACACTTAATAAAAAAGGCAGCACCTGCCTCGTCAATCTCAGTTTCAAGTAGACATTACAAGCCACATAAGCTACTTGTGATTCAAGATTTAAAGATAAAAAAACTCTTGCTCCCAACATTTTAACTTCAAAGATAAATTTAATTGTTAACCCATCAATTACTGGACGGATCTGCAAACCAGCAACAACCAGAGATCCAATATACAAAAGCTTTGCTTTGTTGGAATTTAAAACCAATTTACTTCCGATAAGCCATGTGTGATGAAGTGTGCCGACAACTCCCTCATTCTACCTTAAGGAGCCCGGTTCAAGGTCTTAACCCAGTCCTCTTTAAGGCAGAACGCCGGAAGGGATTGTAGGTGAAGGGAGGTTCCCTTCACCCTACCAGAAGTACCCAGTCCTAGAAAGATTTGGGGAGGCCCCAGATTGCTGCTAGGACCTCATGATACACCCACTGTGGACGTTTACCTGTTATGTGTGCCTGATACAAGATGAAATACTACCTTGATTCTTCTATCTTTGAAGATCTATGTGCCTGATACAAGATGAAATACTATCTTGATTCTTCTATCTTTGAAGCTCTGAAAGGAAATACATTTACATCCCAGTTGGATGTAAATTTAAACAAGGGAACACGCACTGTCCATAGCTGGGCCTTCACTCTGGAACAGCCTTCCAGCACAACTGAGAACTGAACCCTCCAATCAGCTCTTCAAGAAACACCTAAAAACCTGGCTCTTTCGACAAGCCTTCCCCCAATAATGCAACGCCCTTTCCCACCTGCCCCGCCCTCAGCCCTATTCCCCTCCAAGCTTCCCGTTAGACTCCTGCTTCACTCATTGCTCATTTGCTAGTTAACCATGTTACAGACCAGTTATGTTTATTACGTTCTCTGTAAAAAAAAAAAAAAGAACCCCCCTCTTATTTCAATTCTGTTCTTCTGTAAACCGATGTGACATCACTGATATAATGTCAGTATATAAAAAAAGTATAAATAAATAAATAAATAAATAAATAAATAAATAAATGTGCACCTTAACTATGCTGGTCCAGTCTTATTATATTCCTTCACTATTCATGCGGTCGCAGGAGGCCTAAATACACTACAGTATGATACCACTTCTGTCAAGTATACATTCAATACATTAATTGAAAATGCAAGGTCTTTGCCCAGAGCAATCTCAAACTATATGTAATCAGCATAAATGTGGTTAATAAACTCAAAAGACTGAATTAATCTGTCCAAGAGATATAGGTAGATATTAAAAAGAAGCAGGAACAGGCATAACTCCTGAAGCACCACTTGACATCTCTCTAGTAACAGATATAGCACTTCCAAAACATACTGACTGCATCCAATTGACCACTCCCCATCCAATCCAAGCAGCCGACAATGATTTTAACCCGGTAAAATCACCTGATTAAAAATATGATCCATCTCACTGGCTAAATGTGGATGGTTAAAATAAAAATCATTTAATTCAAAAAGAGGATAGCATACATCTTTTAATCATTTATTGATACAAAACTTCATTAACAAAAATGTGTCCAATTTAAAACAACACACACCCATACACACACTCACACCTTAAAAATGTGCATTTCAAGGAAGGTACACATAAAAACCCACTTAATACCCGTATTAACTTAATGCACCACCTATATTTGCTACCAAGAAGGGTAGAAATTTAAGGCAACGATTGAAACATAGAAAACCTGTGGACATAGATATTGCTGCTATGGGTCAGTTCCAATGTGGACATTGCTCTGTATGCAATAATGTTTTACCAATTAAACAATATCGATGTAAAACGTTGCTAGTCCCATATGAGTTGCGAGGTCGTTACACATGCTCTTCGGAGCAAGTGGTTTATGCAATAGTTTGTCCTTGTGACATGATATACATTGGCCACACGACTAGAGCTATCAGACAGAGGATAATAGAACATAAAAGTTGCATCAGAACAAAAAAGGAATTTGCCCCATTGGTAACACATTGGTTGCAGATGGAACATACCGTGGAGGATGTGAAATATTTTGTCATTAGACAATGTGTCAGTAAAGAGGGTGATGTGTATCGTTTACTGATTAAATGGGAGCAACAATGTATATTCAAGTGGCAGACTTTGATGCCGAGTGGTTTGAATGCTGAAATCGAGTGGCAGGCTTGCTTTTAAAGCGTCCTCTATTCAGGGCACTACTCGAGACGATGGATTTTTCAAAGTAGGGGTGTTGCTTGTTTATAACTGAGGAGTGGGTAGTGGAGTAAGGTAGGGTGTAGGGGAGTTTAGTTAATGGAGTACTCCTTCTGGATGTATCAGGATTGACATTTTTTTGTCGGTATTGAGCGTTTTGTTTCTTATTATGTTGTTTGAATAGGTAGGAGTGGGTGCGGGTTTGTTGTCTATTTTGAGCTAGTGGGGTGCGCGGTTGCGCATACATGTGTTTTTAAATTTAGGACGTAGATGGGAGTGGTTGCCAACGCGGGACAATAAAGCTTGGAGTTGTAGGCATAGGGTTAACAGACATTGACGCAGCGTAAGACGGTGGTTCACCTTTGGGCGTTTTTGGACGTTGAAGAGAGATTGAAAAAATGTTTGTAAGGTATGTGAATTTCAATATGGGTACAATTTAATAGTGTAGGAACATTGGAACAATAGTATTTCATAGTGATATGTATGGATATGTTACAGATGGAATACCCTTGTTACGATATTATATTTGATATGAAGAAGACCGCGTTGGAGAGGTTTTGAGACTCAGGTTGAAATCGTGTACAGAAGAGTACTGGTCGGGTAAGCGTTAGGGCGGTAATTGTTTGGGGTTGTTTGAGTCTTTGTAACTATGTAGAGGCAGAATTGCAATATGGGAATGTGTCCTGATTTTTTTAATTTTATGTTTCGTTTGGTTTTCTCAGAGGTTCTTATCCCCCTGAGGAAGCAAACGATTGCGAAACAGGGGCCGCTTGTTGGGGTTGATTACATCGAGACAAGCCAGACATAAATTCAATAATAGCGTCAAGAAGGAAGGAGACACTGGAGGAGTTCGTTCATCGTAGATGAATGTGTATAATATTTAAAGTGTAAAGATAGATTGTAAGTGGTTTTTTCCCACAGGGAATAATGATTATTGCATTAAGTTAATACGGGTATTAAGTGGGTTTTTATGTGTACCTTCCTTGAAATGCACATTTTTAAGGTGTGAGTGTATGTATGGGTGTGTGTTGTTTTAAATTGGACACATTTTTGTTAATGAAGTTTTGTATCAATAAATGATTAAAAGATGTATGCTATCCTCTTTTTGAATTAAATGATATAACACTTATAGAGGAATTAGTTCTATTCACCCAGTGTATATACCTTGTACGGTTACCTAAAATAAAAATCACACAGATTTAACCAGTTAAAGCAGGGGATCAAGTTGGTGGGGGTTCTTGGAGTGGGCTAGTATTTTCATGTGATAGAGGCATAACTTGAAAATTGACCAGCTGGCACCCTTTTTGCTAGGATGACATTGGACCCAGAGCCTAGAGGCATTCCTGGTCCTACTAAGCCAACATGGTTTCAAGGTATGATCCGGGGGGGGGGGGGGGGGGCAGGGGAAGGGTTAAAGTCTGTGGATTCCAGATGCTGGGGGATTCCAATTGCTAGTGAAATTTTATTTAAGGAGTGGGGTTAGGGAGGGGCTTGCATGTGCATTTCTTTATTCTTTTTTTTTTTTCTGGCTCTGGAGCTGCCTCTAAGGGTGGCCGGGGGCAGGCACGAGGGTCTCATAAGAACTCCAGAAAAGTTTACATATTTTGGGGAGGGATACTTTAGACCAGTCTAGCCCTTAAACTTATAGCTATGGGAGCATTGGGACCTGTTTACGTGTCCCAATGCTACCGGGGAAAGTTAGCTACAGCTATTGAGTTACAGTAAATTTTCATTAAAATAAAGCAGTTTGGTTATTTTAAGATGTCATTATTTTATTTACATAAAATTGCCTAGTAAAAAGCAGCTTTGCATGTATTTGCAATACATTTGCATACACATCTGCTCATTACCATACTAGTATAATTAAGAGTAAAATTCAGCACAGTATTTAAAATATTATGTGTTATTGCTACAGCAAGGCATTTAGCGCATGGTAAACACTGTTTACCATGCAATAAATGCCTAGCACCGTACTGGATTCACTAAGGGTTTTTCCCATAGACATAAAATGGGAGAAAAGCCTTAATGAATCTGGCCTACAGCTTGGTAAATGTCCCCAATATGATTTACCACTACTTGGCCAATCCCACCATAATTAATCTATGTTAATTGGAGTTCTGCTGACCCCTAGTCAGAATCCCATGAAAGCATCTCTGTGAAACATAAAAAGGATGTGCAGTATACAGAATATACAGCAAAACAATAGAATTGGAGAAGGAGATTTATAAAAAGAAGGGTTATTATCTTCCATGATTTACTGTTTTTACCTAAACACTAACGTTCGTCGTAGACATTTTGCTTGGCTGTAATTCAGTATTTCTTCTTTACTGAGGAAAAATGATCTAACAAGGATTCAATATAAGAAGAGTTCAATAAATTAGAGGATGGTTTTAGGTAAATATAAATCACAGTACTGATTTTTAGATATTCCCTGTGTATGGGAGAAGGGGGAAGACAAATTGTGTTACATCAGGAATGTCAATAGGTAGCTGAAGAGCTTATATATTAAAAAGGGGGGAGGGTATTTTTCTTAGCGACTGGGATTTATGTGATGGAATAAATGACTTTACTAGAATGATGTTCTGCATTGTCTAAGACTGAAAATTCTAGGTTACAGTTCAGATCATACATTGGTAAGTGTTTAAACTGAAAGGGGGAGTGCACATTGAAGCCGGTTGACTTGAACTATCATGCTCAACAAGCTAAGTGGAAACATGCAAAGAGGAGTATCTCATAAAGTTACCAATAAACTGTTGAGATATATGACCGCTATAAGTTAAAGCCTGGAATGTTTAAAAGACTGCAATCTATTGTAAGGCTAGTACCAGGTGCCACTGTTCTATTTTAGGGATTCAAGTAAAGAGGAAGCATTGTTATTTTTCTTGTTGCTGCTCCTGTCTATTGTGTGTTAGTTGTTAGCTCAGTTATTGATCATTTTCTGAGGAGATCCTACTCACTCCCTATCAAGCTGTCACAAGATGGAAAGCCTAAGTGAAGTCTTGTTTCAGATTCCTGCTGTGCCTTGTTTTTGAGTATTGTTATAACAAGCTTACTCTATAACATAAACAACAAGGGTGATAAGCGGTTAGGCATAATGACATACAGAAGGAATACAAGGGAAGAAGAAATACCTTGAAGGATAAGAGCACAAATGCTCATAGTGTAGGCATTACATAGTAACACAGTAACTATAAATGACTGCTGATAAATGTGTTCCATCCAGTCTAACAAGTGGTAATTTGTCTCTGCTTTGAGCAGATATGTTTACAAATTACCAAACTGAACACTGACATTCACTCTCCCTTCCTCCATGATCCTCATCAAACCTTTCAAAGTACTAACACTGATTTTAGGGATGAAAATGACACTCCATGTAGGTTACCCTCATTCTTTCTCATAGAGTTGATGGCATCATCTGCTGTTTGGGGCTATAACTTTCGCACTGTGCAGGTTACAACAGTATTTCATTTGATCGTTTCTGTCATCTTACCACTAGGGTTCCTCTATGTTTATTCACATTTTTTAAACATTCTGTTGCATGTTTCCTCTCCACTATCTCATTTGGCAAGGTATTTAAAGAATCCATCACCCTTTCTGTGAAAAAATAAATATATATTTTCTGATGTTAATCTTGAGTCTACACCCTTGAGGCTTCCTATTGTGACCCTAGTTCCAGAACTTCTTTTCACTGAAAAAGATTTGCTTCTTGTGCATAATAATAATAATAATAATTATTTTTAATTTTTATATACCGGTGTTCCTGTGTGACATACTAATCACATTGGTTTACATTTAAACTGAGAACAACGATTTCCCCCAGAGGCGGTACATGTAACAAGGAATACAGGAAACTGGGATAGGGGAAAACTATAGTCAAGAAAACAACATTTAACTACATGAAGAAGTGTGCACAATAATATTGGGAGATAAGTGAAAAAAGAACATCTTGGGTGAGTAACAATCAATAAATTACCGAGGAGAATACAGGAAGGGTCCAGCGTTCCAAAAAACAGTCTTAATGCGCTCAGAGAGTGGGAAAAGGCAGAGGAATGAGCAGGCTGGATGCAAACAAGGGGCTTATGTTCCTGGAAAAGCTTGGCTGAAAAGCCAGATTTTGAGTTTCTTTCTGAAAGTCGTATGGCAAGGTTCTAGTCGGATGTCTGGAGGGAACGCATTCCACTGACTGGAGCCTGCTGAAGAAAAGGCGCTTTTCCTTAGGGAAGATTTTGCTGGGGGGGGGGGCATAGAGTGTGCCTTTGTATACACCTCTGATGGGTCTAGATGATGTATGGTTACACAGTTGGGAGCTTAGGTAGAGCGGGGAGATATTGTGTGTTGCTTTATGGATAGTTGTGAGAGCTTTGAAGAGGATCCTGGATTTAATTGGCAGCCAGTGGAGGTTCTTAAGGATGGGGGTGTGTTCTCTTTTGTTGGTATTAGTGAGGATTCTGGCAGCGGAGTTCTGAACCATCTGGAGGGGTTTGATGGTGTTGGCTGGGAGCCCCAGCAGGAGGGAGTTGCAATAGTCGATTTTCGATAGGATGACGGATTGCAGCACTAAACGGAAATTGTTGAAGTGAAGTAGTGGTTTCAGCTTTCTAAGAACTTGCAGTTTGTAAAAACATTCCTTTGTAGTGGTGTTTACAAATTTTTTTAAGTTTAGCTGATTATCAAGGATGATGCCTAGGTCTCTCACATAAGGCATCATGGGAAGTTGGATAGAGCAGCCCATTTGTGTCCTCTTGTGAGATGATTAGGATCTCTGTCTTGTTGTGTATATCAGTTAGATGGTATTAAAAATGATTGGTGGTTGGTAACTGCAGACATATCAGCACTTTATACAAATATACCCCAGGACTCAGCAGTAAAAATTATATGTGATAGACTAGAGGAAATGGATATGTCCACAGTGAAAAAAGATTTGCTATTAAAGTTATCATCGATAATCCTTAAAAAAAGTTTTTTTCCAATTTGAAAATAATATTTTTCACCAAATTAAAGGTATACCGATGGGGTCTTCCATGGCCCCATCGGTAGCCTGTTTATATGTAGCAGCATTCGAAGAGTCCTACATATATCAATCTTGTTTTTGGAGTGAAATAGTCATTTGGAAGCGATTCATTGATGACGTCTTTTTTATTTTTAGAGGGACACATCAGAGGCTAAATGAATTAAAGGATTGGATTAATTCAAGAGATATCAATCTACAGTTTGAGTTTAAAGAGGATAAATATAGCGTGTCTTTTTTGGACATGAAGGTCTACAAAGAAATGGAGAGATTATATACCACAATTTACAGAAAACAGACGGACAGGAATACGACCTTAGAATTTTCAAGTTTTCATCCTAAACGACTAAAAGAAAACATACCTATAGGGCAATTTTTGCGATTGAGACGCCTTTGTACAACAGTGGATGAATATAGAGAAAGATCCCAGGAGATGACAGCAAGGTTTTTAGAACGGGGGTACACCAAAAAGGTTACTAAGAGAGCGTTTAAAAGAGCGTTATACGCCAATAGAGACAACTTATTGGTAACAAAAACAAAAGAACCTTTAACTAGAGTGGTGTGCACGCTCCCTTTTTCTCATTTGGGTTTTAACATTAAGTCCATTGTGAATCAATGTTGGTCAGTATTGCAGGACGAAGGGGTGTTTCGAGAATTACCAATCTTTGCATTTCGAAAGAATAGGTCTTTGAGAGATATATTAACCTCTTCGGCGCTGCATAGTGAGTGTGTAGTTCAAGAGAATAGAGGACAGTTTGCATGTGAAGGATGTCTAGCATGTCCATATGTACAACAGGTACAACAAGTTTATGTTCCATCTATTGGTGAAACATATTATTTACCTAGACATTTTAATTGTAAATCAGCTCAGGTAATATATATGATCACTTGCCCCTGTGGTTTATTCTATATTGGGCAGACAAAAAGAGTAATTAAAGTTAGAATTTTGGAGCATATCAGTAACATCAGGATTAAAAAAGAAAAAGCACCATTGGTTAATCATTGGCTCAAGAAAGGACATAAGGTGGAAGATATGACATTCTGTGTTCTTTATCAATTGACATTACAAAGAGGAGGAAATGTCTCTAGGATTTTAACCCAAAAAGAACAGCGCTTTATATATAGATGGGGGACAGTAGAACCAGGGGGATTGAATCATGAAATAGAATGGAGTATTTTTTTATAAATTGTTTGTACATTTGTGGAGGGATAGCGTTGAAAAAGCTCATTGCTATTGGTGGAAAACGTCTTGACGATTTAATGGTATGGGTATGTTAGATGAATAGTAGGTGTATCGCGCTATTTGTCGTGGGAGTGGTCAGATGATGTAATCACGTAGAGAGGTTTAAAAATGACAATGAAGGCAGGAAGAGATTTGTGCGCAGTCGTGGCGTTGTTCCGCTAAAAGGAGATGTTTGAAGTATGGCGGCTTCTGTGAAATAAAGTAAGTAGTACTCATTCTGTGTTGTGTGAAAAGGCACACAAGAATTTTTGTTTAAAGAATTGTGGTTGGTGGTGGTGTTTTAATTTCCCCATGTCTTTACAGAGAGAGGCTCGGTTAAAAAAGAAAAAATTGTGGCTATAAATAGTGGTTGGATAAGAGCAGCTTGTGAGAAATAAGAGTATGTAGAACAGAACAACTAAGTTTTTCAGGTTGGTAAAATTGATGGAATAATGCATTATTTATTTATTATTTATTTAACAGTTTTATATACCGACCTTCATAGTAAATAATAGGGATGTGAATCGTTTTAGGACGATTAAAATTATCGTCCGATAATTTTAATATCGTCTTAAACCGTTATGGAACACAATACAATACAGATTCTAACGATTTATCGTTATAAATCGTTAGAATCGTGAGCCGGCACACTAAAACCCCCTAAAAACCCACCCCCGACCCTTTAAATTAAATCCCCCACCCTCCCGAACCCCCCCCCAAATAACTTAAATAACCTGCGGGTCCAGCGGCGGTCCGGAACGGCAGCGGTCCGGAACGGGCTCCTGCTCTGAATCTTGTCGTCTTCAGCCGGCGCCATTTTCCAAAATGGCGCCGAAAATGGCGGCGGCCATAGACGAAAAAGATTGGACGGCAGGAGGTCCTTCCGGACCCCCGCTGGACTTTTGGCAAGTCTCGTGGGGGTCAGGAGGCCCCACACAAGCTGGCCAAAAGTTGCTGGAGGTCCAGCGGGGGTCAGGGAGCGATTTCCCGCCGCAAATCGTTTTCGTACGGAAAATGGCGCCGGCAGGAGATCGACTGCAGGAGGTCGTTCAGCGAGGGTTCCGGCGCCTCACTGAACGACCTCCTGCAGTCGATCTCCTGCCGGCGCCATTTTCCGTACGAAAACGATTCGCGGCGGGAAATCGCTCCCTGACCCCCGCTGGACCTCCAGGAACTTTTGGCCAGCTTGTGGGGGCCTCCTGACCCCCACGAGACTTGCCAAAAGTCCAGCGGGGGTCCGGAAGGACCTCCTGCCGTCCAATCTTTTTCGTCTATGGCCGCCGCCATTTTCGGCGCCATTTTGGAAAATGGCGCCGGCTGAAGACGACAAGATTCAGAGCAGGAGCCCGTTCCGGACCGCTGCCGTTCCGGACCGCCGCTGGACCCGCAGGTTATTTAAGTTATTTGGTGGGGGATTTAATTTAAAGGGTCGGGGGTGGGTTTTAGGGGGTTTTAATGTGCCGGTTTTTCGATTTTTCGATTTTTCGATTTTTAACGATTTTTCACAATATTTTACCCCCCCAAACGGCAACAATACGATTCCCTCCCCCTCCCAGCTGAAATCGATCGTTAAGACGATCGAGGACACGATTCACATCCCTAGTAAATAACCATATCGGATCGGTTTACAATTAACAAGAATAAAAAAACTGGGGTAACTATTCAAGTAAACGAAAGATAAACAGTAAGTAGGAATGAGTCAAAGTTACAATCAACAGGGAAGAGAACTTGGAAGCTTGCAACAAGCTGGAAAGAAGATAAGGCAGGAAATAAATATGAAGTGATGCCATAGGGCGTACGGGTTAAAGCTTAATGGTGCTTTAACCTGGGAGAGTCAGAGTCCCATTAGACAATACCCTGTCCATTAGCATTAGACAGGGTATTGCTGTGCAGTATGTAAATATCGTTTTGTATTTGGATTTACATAGAGGAAAAGAGCTGGCATTAGTGAAATATACAGCCGTCTAAGGGACGATGGAAACAGAGCAAGTTGAGTAAGGCATTGGAACGTAGGTGAGTGGGGTGATGATGGTAACTATGACTAGGGTAAATTTGGTGTAAGCCATTTAAAATTTAAAATTTCATTAATAAATGTATATTTATCTGTGTAATAAGTGAGAGGTATGTGTTTTAATTTGTTTCCTAAATACATTGTGAATGAGAAATGAATTTGAGGTGGGAATTGTGAATTCTAGAAGATGTTAAATGAAAATCGTTGGATGTGAGTTTGAGAACAAATCCCCTGAAGAAACCAACGGGTGAAACAGGAGGTTCTTGTCGGGATAATGAAATTGGGATAATAGAATTTAATAAGAACTATTACATTTAAAAGTAGTTTAAAGTGAAGCATTAACTACATCCAAAAAGGTTTAATTAATTTACAGGGAATTGTTGTTAAATAACGATACTCATTAAATGAATATACCACATTGTAATAAGGGATTGTTGCAATATGTGTGGAAAGTTTACATTGTAATTAGGGATTGTTGCAATATTTGTGTATGGTGGGAGTTAAAATGTAACTGCTTTGTCTAGTGAAATTTTAATATTATATAATGTCTAGATGAATGAATGAGTGTGGTATGGATGGTTTTGATGTAATAGGTATGGTTTATGTATTTTAAAAAAAGTGTTGTGAAATAAAAATTGAAATATTTAATTGTGAACACGGGTATATTGTTTGTGCATCACTAGTGATAATACCTGTGGTAGACCCAGGATAGCCTAATAATATATATATTTGACCATTGTTGTGATTGAGGACTAGGTTGAGGCTGTAGAGCAGGTGATTTATTGATTGAAGGCAGTTGTTCCAGCGTGTTATAGTTTTGTGTAAGGATTCTGTGATCGGGATGAGAATTTGAATGTCGTCCGCATAGAGGTAATGTTTTAGCTTTAGATTGGTGAGTAAGTGGCAGAGAGGGAGAAGGTAAATGTTGAAAAGGGTCGGTGAGAGGAAGGAGCCTTGGGGAACTCCGAGGTTTGAGTGGACAGGATGGGATACTTTAAGAACATAAGAAATTGCCACGCTGGGTCAGACCAAGGGTCGATCAAGCCCAGCATCCTGTTTCCATCAGAGGCCAAACCAGGCCACAAGAACCTGGCAATTACCCAAACACTAAGAAGATCCCATGCTACTGATGCAATTAATTGCAGTGGCTATTCCCTAAGTAAACTTGATTAATAGCCATTAATGGACTTCTCCTCCAAGAACTTATCCAAACCTTTTTTGAACCCAGCTACACTAACCACATCCTCCGGCAACAAATTCCAGAGCATTATTGTGCGTTGAGTGAAAAAGAATTTTCTCCGATTAGTCTTAAGTTGAGCTGCAGTTTTCATCTCCTCGTAACTATCGAATCTGAGCTTGTTATGGAAATCTAGTTCACCTTCACTTTGTGGTTCAGCACCATTTTCTTAAGCTTTGTTATTTATCTTGACCTTGAAGAATCTGTTAGATAGGAAGGAACTGAACCAGCTGAGAACAGCCGCGGAGAGATCTAGGAGAATCAGGAGATAGGGTTGTTTTTTTTTCCAGGTTTGTTAGGATGGTGTCCGTTAGAGATATAAGGAGGGATTCTGTGCTTAACGATTTGCGAAAGCCGAACTGAGAAGGTGCGAGTATGTTGTTTTCTTCAAGGTATTCAGATTGCTTGTTGACTATCTTTTCCATAAGTTTGGCGATCAGAGGCAGGTTAGCTATTGGGCGGAAGTTAGCTGGGTCTGTAGGTGACAAATTTGGTTTTTTTAGTAGGGGTTTTAGGATTGTGAGCTTAAGCTTGTCAGGAACAAGGCCTTGAGTTAAGGAGCAATTTAAGATATCAGATATTGGCTTTGAGATAGTGTTCCTTATGGTAATGAGAAGGTTAGTTGGAATTGTGTCTGAAGGATGAGAGGAGGGTTTCATTTTCTTGAGAATATTTTCTATCTCAAGAGATGATGTGGTCTCGAAGGATTCAAAACTTGAGTTTTGCTGAGGTAGGTTTGCGAGAGGGGGAGGGGGCAAGGGGTTGGATGTCGTGAAAGGGTCGGTCAGGTTGGTGATTTTTTTCTTGAAGTAGTCTGCTAAATCCATGGCTTTGTTAAGCGCTTGGTCATCTGGAATAGTGGGAGGGGATGGTTTAGTGAGCTCTGAGACGTAGGAAAATAGTGCTTTTGGATCAAAGATGAAATGGATTTTTTTGGAGAAAAAATCTTTCTTTGTTCTGATGATGGCGTTTCTGTAAGCATTGAGGAGGGATTTGTAAGCCTTACTGATATTATTGAAGGTAATTTTAAAAGGATTTACATGTGTAAATGTAACATATTATAGTAGCAATTTTAAAAAGCCATTTATGTTCATAAAATGCACTTACATGTAAATATCCTATGAACAATACTTCATATTGTAGCAATTTTCAAAAGCACACTTTACAAGTGTAAAACCCAATTTTATAATACATATATTTAGATCATCAAGCCTCAATCATAGTTTCTTTTGCAGACCCCTACACCATTTTGGTTGCCTATCTCTGGTCTGTTTCTAGCCTCTGTATGCCCTTTCTGAGCCAGAACTGAACATGGTCCTCTAGTTGGAATCTCAAAAATTACATGTTTAAAGACATTAGCACCTTCTTTTTCCATATGGTTATAACTCTCCTCTGGCTCTGGCTACCATCTTATCACACTGTTTTGATACTTGGAGATCACCAGGCACTGTCATCCAAGCTCTTTCTCCAAGCTGATTCACATCAGCTCTTTACCACCTACCACAGAATTCTAAAAGTTTTGGCATTGAATCAACCACTCCTTAATCTTTCTTAGATCATTTCTCATTTTGTCCACTCTATCAGGATATCCACTCTGCTGCAGATTTGGAATCATATACAAAAAGACAAAGTTAGGCAGATAAACTTATCTACCTATCTTTATGTTAGCAGTTAATATTCAATAGTATGGCTGCACTATTGAATATGCTTCAAAAATTAGCCAGATAATTTTTCTGGCTAATTTTGTAATCAGATCAGTGACTGAATATGGATCTCATAGAAACTATTGATCAATGTATTAATGAGCCTCTTATGCAGGACAACATCAAAAGCTTTGCTGAAATCCAGGTAAACCACATCCAATGCACATTCCTGAATCTATTCTCTAGTCAATCAGTTTTGTTTGACACAATGTATCTCTAGTAAACCATACTGCATCAGATTCTGCAATTCCTAGGATTTAGGTTGGTTTACTACTCTTTCCTTCAGTAGGGTCTCCATCAGTTTCCCACCACTGAGGTAAGACTAACTGGCCCATAGTTTTCAACCACTTCCCTGTTACCACTTTCATGATGAGGGATCACATCTGCCTTTTTCCATTCCCTCCAAAAATGCCCATCTCCAATGTATTTGAAAGACTTTTAATAGACCCAAAAGAACCTTTCTAAGAGCCTTTAGTATCATGGTATGTTTCTCATTTGGTCCCATGGCTTTGTCCACAATAAAATCCCAGACTTTCATGCCCTAAATGCAGAGAATAGAGTTGCTGTCATAAAGACATGGATAAAAGAGTCCCATGGCTAGGATACATCTAGGGTTGCCAACTTTAAACTGTGAAAATTCTGAACACTTGGATGCACAGAGTAAAATTTTCACCTTTGTCCTTCTTCACGACTATTAATAATAAAAAAAAAACTTTTATTAATTGCCTAATTACTAGAAAACTGTGCACGCACTGAAGTACAACCAAATAATCTCAAATATAAAAATACCAATAACTGCTACCCCCAACATTTGGATGACACAAATACTTCTCCTTTATTAGGTCACATAAACTTTCTAATAACTTATTAAATTTATTTTGTCCCATTGTTGCTTATCCCTTGAGCCAGTGATCAGTCTCATAGTAAGATATACATGATGGCAGATAAAGCCCAAACTGATCCTCCACTCTGCTCAGTTGAGCTTCCTCTGCTTTGGGTTGATGAGCACACAATCACACATACAAGCCAATACCAACTTCCCCCCTTTATCTTTGTCTTTTTCACCTGATATCACACCTCTATTCTAACATATGTTGGGTGTGGGCTTGGCTGCCAGAAAGCCTTGAGTAAACTGAATTACAATTACAATATAGTTAACCTCCCAAACCAAAACAGCACTAACTGTCAGCATACAACAGTAAAAACCATACCTAAGAAAAGACAATAAATATTACCCCAGGCCCTAAAACACTAATACATCTATTAGGAAACCGGACAAGCAAGGCTGTTGGAGATGCCTATACAGAAACTAAGCAGAATACCCTCACCTTGGTCACACATGTAAAACACAGTCAGACCTTCACCAAATACAGAAAAAAGTGACCATAAAGTCTAAATATAAACATGCAGCTGGAAACTGCTACAAGCCAAATTCTGTATATAATACAAGAAAGGCAGAATCCTGGGTCTCATGCCTGGGGCCACACAAATGACAGGACACCGGTCGCACACTCACTCCCAGCACCACATTGGAACATGAGTAGAGGAAGGGAGGCCTTGGAGAACTTACAGCGTGAGACCCAGATGTCTTCTGCAGCATTGCGGTTAGCGGGCCGATGTCACATTGGGGTCACGGGTGCTGATTGATGAGGTCACTGGCATCATATATGGCTGTGGCTTCGAGGAAGTTCCTCTAATTGCCAGTGACAAAGAACTAGGAGTGGTCGATTGAGCAACTTGAGGCGCTTTAGACGACGATCATTTGAGTACCTTGGCGGTGTGACGGAGGAGATCCACGTGGTGGCATGAGCTTGGCGGTCTAGTACTAGATGGTCAGGAGGTGTCATGGAGGATGATTTTGATGCAGCAGCCAGGTGAACCAGTCAGCCATTTTCTGAGGCCCATAGGCACTGAGGAGGCGGCCCATGTGGCAACTGGCAGTGGATCGGGCAGCTCGGAGGTGAACCACCTGTCGGACCCAGTCTGCAGACAAAAAAGGTCTGCACAGAAAAATAAAAGGTGACTATTTTGGGGGCATTGAATAAAGCTGAAAAAAAGGGGGAATAAAGGGACTCAATACTGCCTCATTATGGAAGCTTGGAGGAAGCAAGACAGCTGTATTCTGGCACTTGGTGCGCAACCCTTGAGAAGAAAATGGGGGGATGATCAGTGGTCAGTTCAAAGTGCAGCAGAGAAAGCAAAAAAAAAAACACAGGGCAAAAAGCAAAGCTCAAGGACAAGGCATCACGAGAGAGGACACTTGGAACAAGCCCATTGTAGAAGGTGGGGATGAGTGCAGTGGCCATAGAAATCCAGAAGGCAGGGAATAGAGGGCCATTGCCTCCAGCACACACTGAACAACAAATGCTGGAACTGGGGATTGGAGAACCAGGAACACTGTCTCTTCCTGTTTTTCAGAAGTCAGCAGCCCAGAGCAGCAGTGGGCAGGCAAGGTCTGGGACGGCCTACTTTGCTAGCACCATGGGCCAGCATGGGCAAATTTGGAGCCAATGTTAGCAGCAGGTGATGGTCACTTGTTAATAGCCAGTTCACAGATAGCGGCAGTTGGCGAGGCAGGTGCTGGATTAGGGGCAGGGCTGAGTCAAGCAGGCCAAGGGGCGGGTACCCCTGGCCCCTACAGAGCATCTGAAAGTCAGGCACCAGCAATGATGGTGACAGACCAGCCTGGCTAGGAATGAGATGGGTTGCTGGCATGCTTTGGCAGTAGGCGCAAGCATACATGTAGGCTTAGAACCTGGGTAATATGGGTCAAGCAAACTATATGTTGGGAAATAATGTAGGTTTTCCTCTGCAGCGAGTAAAAGCCAGATATATAGATCTCAATGGATCATACTCTTATTTCCCTCCTGCATGGGCACCCTGGCAGACACAGGTCACAGTGCAATCGGTCAGTATTCCTATCCAGGTGCTTGGGGCAGGAGTCATCAGTGGCACATAGGGAGTTTCAGTGGCTCCTGGACCAGCAGCTGGGAGTGAGACAATGGCAAGTCTCAGTGTACCCGTGGGGTCAATGTGACAATCTAGCAGAGCTCCGACAAATGCAGTCGGTATGCAAAATGCTTTGGCCTGCCCTGCCCACATTATCGCAGTTAAGGGAAAGTGTGCCCAGGGTGCTGAAAAAGAAAATTAAGAAGGCACATATACTGATATATTCAGGATAATGGAGGAGTGAAGGCAAAGAGATGTTAGGAAGAAGGATAGGAGGAGAGATGTGGTTTGGGGGCCAGATGTAATAGTTCTGAGAAACATACTTAATTGGACAAGAGCATTCCTCAGGATGATTAGTGTGGTTGGGCCGGGATGACTCTGTGCAATATAGTCCAATACTAAATTATGCAGAGACCATTCTGGAGGCATACAAGGAATATGAGGGGTGGGCATGGCTTAAATATGATGAGCGATTCAGGGATAAGATGGAGGAAAATCACTTTATCTCCTGGGGCACTCAGGATGTTGGGCTGGGCTCAAACAGATGACAAATAAAGCAAGTGATTTAGGGGGAAGAGGTAGGGCAGTTATGAAGCCTGGCAGTGCAGGTAGCCAGGTTGAAGGACCGGCATAGGTGGGTAATAATAATCATGTTTGTTGGCATTTCAATAAATCAGCATGTAATTTTCAGGAATGTAAATTTAAACATTTGCTTGATCTGTTTTGGGGCACACCCAGTTTTAAGTGCCACAAAAAGGTCACGGGAGGGAGTTCTAGTAAGCCCAGATGAATCCTCCATCTTTCAGAAGGCAGCATCTGTGATAAGATTGTACAGTTTGTGGCTATAGTTAGATCTTTATCCTATGAGGCAGGCAGTGAGCAAGGTATGGGAAAGATTCCAGGGAGGGTATATTATTCCATATCAGGGTAGAATCTGTGGGAATTCACCCTTCAATGCACCCTCAGTCAGGCGGCATATTGATATCATACATCAAAAAATTGAAACTGAATTGGTCTGAGGTAAAATGATGGGTCCATTCTTCAACCTCCCATTTAGGAATATGATATTTTTGCCATTAGCAATAGTGCCAAAAAAGGAGACGGGTAAATTCAGCCTCATACAGAATTTATCATATCCCCATGGGGGATCGATGAATGATCACCTGCCACAAAAGGAGTGCAGAGTGCAGTATGCATCATTTGATAGTATGATTGCTTTTCTGAGGGAATGTGGAAGAGGATCATTAATGGCCAAGACCAACATTGAGTCAGCATTCAGGCTGCTGACGGTATACCCATCCAGTTTCCCGTTGTTAGGTTCTCACTTCAAGGGTCAATTCTATTTTGATAAACGCATGCCCGTGGGTTGCTCTGTAACTTGCTCGTGCTTTGAGCTCTTTAGTTTCTAGGGATGTGAATCATGCTTCTGACGATTGAAAATATTGTACGATATTTTCAAAATTGTCAGAAATTGGGGACTCCCTGAAACTGATAGGAAAACCCCACTAAATTGTTCGTGGGGGTTCTCTTATCGTTTTGGGGGAGGGCGGGAAAAACGGCACACAAAAATAACCCCTAAACCCACGCTGACCCTTTAAAACGAATCCCTTAGCTTCCCCCACCCTCCCGACCCCCCAAAAAACTTTTTATAGGTACCTGGTGGTCCAGTGGGGGTCCCGGGAGCGATCTCCCGCTCCCGGGCCGTTGGCTGCCACTAATAAAAATGGTGCCGATGGCCCTTTGCCCTTACCATGCGACAGGGTATCCGTGCCATTGGCCGGCCCCTGTCACATGGAGGGAGCACTGGATGGCCGGTGCCATCTCTAAAAATGGTGCGGGACATCCAGTGCTCCTACCATGTGACAGAGGCCGGCGAATGGCACGGATACCTTGTCGCATGGTAAGGGCAAAGGGCCATCGGCGCCATTTTTATTAGTGGCAGCCGACGGCCCGAGAGCGGGAGATCACTCCCGGTACCCCCACTGGACCACCAGGTACCTGTAAAAGGTTTTGGGGGGGTGGGAGAAGCTAAGGGATTAGTTTTAAAAGGTCGGGGTGGGTTTTTTGTTTATCGGCTCGGGCGCAGCTGATAAAAAAAACCCGATCGGGCCGGACAAAAAAAAATCACGATGTGAATCGGAACCGGAATCGGAATCCATTCCGGTTCCGATTCACATCTCTATTAGTTTCTTCCTGCAATGAGTCATTGAGTATAGGACAGAAACCAAGAATGTGATCCATTATTTAGATGACTTCCTATTTGTGGGACCTGCAGGCAAGGGTACTTGCAAACACTTATTGAGTGAATTTCAGGCAATAGCCTGGGGGTACCTTTAGCACAAGAGAAGACAGAGAAGACAGCAACTGTCATTCGGAGAGAATGGTGTCCAGGTTACCCGAGGCATAGTTGTTCAAACTGTGGGAACTTATTCGGTGGGCATTACGGACCAAAAATTTAACACTAGCTGATATGCAATCATTGATCAGAAGATTGAATTTCGCTTGCACGGTTATTCTATGGGGAGGGTGTTTTTCAGAGAAAGTCAGCGGCAATGGCAGATGGCTGTTGCAGAGTCAGACTACTTAGAAATCTATTGTCAGGTGCATTCTAAGGCATTATTTATTGATAAGACTACAACTAGTAGGGCCTAGACCTGTATGCCTACTGTCCATCCATATTAACCTTGGGCCCTTCAAAAATTCAGTTCTGGCTAAGCCACCGGTCTAGCCTGTGCTAGACCTCAGTTCCAGCTTCTTCCTGCTCTGCCTTGTCTAGCCTGTCCTGCCTTGTCCAGTCTCATTCAGCTAAGTTCTACCAGTTCTACCAGTTCCCAGAACCCAAGGGCTCAACCTGCAGGAGAAGGGGGCTAACTAGATAGACCAGCCCAGCTTCCAGTTGTGACCAGCCATGATGTTCTACTGCCAAAGCCAAGCACTATTGGTCCCCAGAGCCCAAAGGCTCAACCTGTGGAGGAGGGGGCTAGCTATGCAGAAGATCAGCCCTTGTCTAGCCCATCAGTCCTGTATCATACTTGTGGGGGGGTATCTTAACCCCAGCCAGGCACCCCATGACAATGATCATAGTTTTGCCTACTACTAAAATTAGACGAACAGATCTGTGATTCTGTGTCTCCTCCATTTTTACACTTCTGTGTAGGAGAAAAATAGGTGCTCTCCTTCAACCCTCTTGGAACCTTCCCCATTTTCAAGGACAAATTGAACAAAATTGTAAAGTGCATGATCAGCACATTCTTGAGCTCTTTTAGCATCCTGGGGTGCACACCATCGAGTTCCATAGCCAAATCCAGTCTCATTTGGTAAAAAATTCAAACACCTACTTTTGTTCTCTATCGTAATGTATGGTATTCTTATTCAAAACCTGAGGAATGTACTTGTTACTGTAAATATCATCTGTCTGCCTGAACCATAATACTTGTTTGAATGATTGTGTGTTAAAGAACATTTTCTGCTGGAGATTTTATATTTTATTATATCATGTCACAAGTACATTACACATGCTAGCTGTGAAACTACTAACAATTATTGTAAGAACTTTCTCAGTTATAATATTAGAGGAAACATTGAGCTTTTTGATTTGCTTATTTTGACATATTTTTACCACCGATTCTCATAGTATTTGTGATTAGTCTAATGCCTAATCAATTACTTCTCTGATAAAACCACCAGCAATGTTTTTGAGGCAGTGTATCGGTTTGTATTTTTCTGAAATGTAATGTGATGGCTGTTGTGTTTGAAATTACTAGAGCAGAAACTGCAGTAAAAGTTCAATAAAGAACAGAGCAATTTAAAAACCAGTTTGCACAGTAAGCTAAAAGAGAGGAAGTTTGCAACTCCAATCACTTGCTGTTCTGTGAAGGAAAGCTCTTGAGGTCTGGCCAACACAAGAGATCAATTTTTGACTGGTAGATTATTTAAAGGTCATTTTGTTAAAAGGATTTTCCAGGAATAATGGAGACAACATCCTCTTCCTCAAACGAAAACAAAAACAAAACAAAAAGAACATGGTCATTTAATTACTTTTTATCTCAAACACACTATGGGTCGAATTTTAAAAAGGTTATGCATGCCAGGCCTATTTTCAAAAGGCCAGGCAATGCGCGTAAAGCCCCAGGACACGTGTAAGTCCCGGGGCTTTACTAAAGGGGCGGGGTGGGGGTGGTGCTGGGCGTGGTCGGGACCAGAGGCCTCCGACAGAGCAGCCATTTGCAGCTGTGTTGGAGGATCCGTGCCGGTAGGCTGCCGGCATGCGAAATTTGTGCCTGCCCAGAGGCAGGTGCAGAGGCAGGTGCAAAAGGTAAGACAAAGGTAAGACAAAGGTCGGGGGGGGGGGGGGTTAGAGTAGGGCTGGGGGGGGAAAGATTAGGGGAAGGGGTGGGAAGGTCAAGCTAGGGGGAAGGGAACAGGAGAAGGCAGTGCGGCTCGGTGCGCGAAAGGTGCACAATTGTACACCACCTTGCGCACATCAGCCCCGGATTTTATAACACGCGCGTGCATGTTATAAAATCGGGCGTATATGTGTGTGCGCCAGGTAGTGCGCTCACCTTTTAAAATCTACCCCTATATGCATAATGTTGAGAAGTAATTTATAGGGATATATATTTGCAAAGAATATAACAAGATGATTTTCAAAACCCTACACGTGGCCATGCCGGGAGATATGCACATGACTTGGAAGAATGCGGGCCGTGTGAATTTTAAAATGCTTGCGGATACGCGCATATCTCCTGGTACATGCATTACAAAGGTTTTGAGCAAAAGGGGCAGGGTATGGGTGGGGTCTAGGCAGGGTCTGGGTAGGGCATGGGTAGGCCGGGACAACACCATGAAGTCAGTGTCACGCACAAGTGCGCGCCGGGATCCCACATCCGCGTAACTTGCTTCTGCTACAAGACTGCGTGTAAGTACAGAAATAAAAAAAAGTTTGGGTAGTCAGTGGGGTTTTAGGGGTCAGGGCTAGTAGGACAAAAAGGGAGGCAGGTTAGGTAGGGGGGTTAGGAAGTTTGCTCCTTTGCAGGGGCAAACTGGGAGGGAACATGGAATAGGCCTTAATGCATCACCACGCGCATCTACTGAAATCCCCCACTTATGCACGTGAGGCGCATTCGCGTGCACATACATGCGATATAAAATCGTGTGCATATGTATGCGCAGGTAGCCAATTTTATAACATGCATGCATAAACATGTGCATGTTATAAAATCGGCTCACCTATGTATGCGCGCCAGCAAACGTACGCTCATGTGCGCATGCATGCGGGTATTTAAATTCACTTCTAAGAGAAAAGTTTCATACACAAAGGGGACTATGCACTAGGGGGTAGATTTTCAAACACGGCGCGTTCGTGTACTTTTGCTGGCGCATCAGGCGCAAGCAAAAGTACGCGGGATTTTAGTAGATACGCGCGTAGTCGCGCGTATCCGCTAAAATCCTGGATCGGCACGCGCAAGGCTATCGATTACGTATAGCCGGCGCGCGCCGAGCCGCGCAGCCTACCCCCGTTCCCTCCAAGGCCGCTCCGAAATCGGAGCGGCCTTGGAGGGAATCCTCTAACGCCCTCCCCTCACCTTCCCCTCCCTTCCCCTACCTAACCCACCCCCCCGGCCCTGTCTAAACCCCCCCCCTTACCTTTGTCGGGGGATTTACGCCTCCCGGAGGGAGACGTACATCCCCGCGCGCCAGCGGGCCCCTAGCGCTCTGGGACGCAACCTGGGGGCGGGTACGAGGGTGCGGCCACGCCCCCGGACCGCCCCGGGCCGTAACCACGCCCCCGGGCCCACCCCCAAAACACTGCCGACACGCCCCGAAAACGGCGTGGCGCTCGGCCCCGCCCCAGACACGCCCCCCTCCGAAAACCCCGGGACTTACGCGAGTCCCGGGGCTCTGCGCGCGCCGGTAGGCCTATGTAAAATAGGCTCACCGGCGCGCAGGGCCCTGCTCGCCTAAATCCGCCCGGTTTTGGGCGGATTTAGGCGAGCAGGGCTCTTAAAATCCGCCCCAAAGGTTTTGCCTGCATGAGCTAAAAATTTAGCATGCACACTAAAAGGACACAAAAAGACTATGCACTTATTTTTAACTGGCTCTAGTAAACAAAAAAAAATGGCCTCAGAGTGATCACAAGCGATTAACATGCATACTAAGTGGAAAAGTTACTTGAATTCAGCTAACATCCCCTCCACATACATGCCTACACCCCACCAAAGGCATGATGATGCCTCAAGCCTCCAAAGCTTGCTTCATGCCTGAGGCTTATAGTTTGCACAAAATACCTCATCTGTGCTCTATGCTCTTGGAGCCTGGTTCTGTGCTTTAACCAGTTCAAAGTACCTAGTCATCTTTATGGCCGTGGATGGCATAACGTGTGTCTGCATTTGCAGCTTCAGTGACACCCCTTTATGAAGTGAATGCCAGTTACCAGCCTACCCCAGATCTTGTCCTCTTTAGTAGCTCCAAAGTCACAGTGCTCAGTCAGTTCATGCAGCTGCTGCATGAAAGCTACCATCAGTTCTCCCTCAAGCTGAGTTCACTGGTAGAAACTTTCCCTCTCATAAATTACATTGTGATTAGGGAAAAAATACTCCTCATACTTTTCCAGGACCTTCTCATACCTGTTCCTATATCCCTTAACCAGCAAGTAAATGACTTGAAGATGAGCTCAGTTTTGGACCCTGGTATGTAAATGAGCGTGCGTACTTACACCATCTCATCCTCCTTGTGCAATTTGGATGCCATCTTCTACCTGGCAATCCGCTGGTGCTTCTCAATTCTCATGCCATGATGCTAAACTCGCAAAGTTGAGGCCTACAGAAGGGTAAATCTTTACCATTTTTAAGTGCTGAAAGACTCACTGTGGAGTGTAAAATGGCTCTGAGGCTATCACACTTACCTGAGATTCAGATGTCTGCCAGCATGTCATGTTTTAGATGGGTACGTAAAGTTTATTTAGGTATTGCTAGGCTCCATCTCAGAGGTAATCAACCACACAGTCTTTATAAGAACAGTGAACTTCTTTATTATTCTCCAGATGCCCCATGACTCATGTTAACAACTTTATTAATACAGATTTTAATGGAACATTAATACTGAAGATTATACTCTACATCACACAGATAGCACATCCTCACCCCTCTATTGATCTCCCATACACTATGCTCAGAAAATTGATTGTGGCACTACTATTAGGAGCTTAAAGTATAACATGTGGCCAATGGGGCTATAATTATTATTAGTTTTAACTACCAACTGCTTTAGTTAATAGAAAATTGGTGATTTTACTGTTTTAAAATTAGATAGAAAATATTTTGCCAGAAATGGCATTTGGTTCAGTATATACTTAAGATCCAGGGATATATTGTATACATTCTAATGAATTCAAATTCATGACACTGGAACACTATCAATATTTCTTTATTTGATTAGCGAGTAGAGCAATTCCCCATTTGAATCAAGGTACCAAAAATATCATTGTTTTCTCTACATGTCATGTTTTTCATCTCTATACATTTGTATTACTTTAAATAATATCCCTTTCAGGAAACAGTCTCAAAATATACACTCTACTTATCCAACCAAATCCTTTTATTTTTCTTATTATTCTTTATTATACTGTCTTATTGGCACTTCACACTGCTTCTAAAATATATCTTGTATTCAAACTTTTATTCTTATTGCACTTCACTTATCTTACATCTAACACATTTATAATAAACATATTTAAACCTTAACCACCCCTCCCTTGAAAACCATCCCTCCACATAATCACACTACCACAATCTCATTCATACTCCCTTTAAATCTCTTAGCAACCCTCTCACACTTCCCTTAATCTCATTCAAACCACTCATTCCATATCCACACACCTCCCTAAAACCATATCTCTTTTGTCACCCCTTATAAGCGCGTAACCCCTTGAAAATCTACCCGTGCACGTGCCGAGCCTATTTTGCTTAGGCTCGGCGGCGCGCGCAAGCCCCAGGACGCGTGTATGTCCCGGGGCTTCGAAAAAGGGGCGGTATGGGGGCGGGGCTGGGGGTGGGACTGCAGTCCGGGACGTGTCCGGGGGCGTGACAGCAGTCCGGGGCAGTCCGGGGGCAGGGCCGAGTGCTCCGTAACTCAGGCGTAACTCATCGAGATAAGGTAGAGGGGAGGATTTAGGTAGGGATGGGGGGTGGGTTAGATAGGGGAAGGGAGGAAAAGGTGGGGGGGGGGGAGTAAAAAAAAAGTTCCTGCCAAGCCCAAGGGGAGCCCAAATAGCTTTCCCCGTTCCCTCCAAACCTCTCTTCAAATTCTGGCTTAGCCTTCCTTATCAATGCTTTACATCCAACTTGCCAGTGCTTATGCTGTTTCCTGTTTTTGTTATGCAGATCCCTTTACCATTTCTTGAAAGATGTTCATTTAACTATTATAGCCTCTTTCACCTTTTCTTCTAACCACGTCGGAAGTCGTTAGCCTTCCGTCCACCTTTTCTAATGCATGGAATACATCTGGACTGGGGTTCTAAGATGGTATTTTTAAATAATGTCCATGTCTAAAGTAAAGGCATAACCTTTGCAGGTACTCCTTTCAGTTTTTTCCTAAACATTTTCCTCATTTTATCATAGTCACCTTTTTGAAAGTTAAATGCTGTTTCAATAGATTTCTTTAGTGTCCTCCCTCAAGTTATTAAATCAGACTTGATCATGTTGTGATCACTATTGCCAAATGATTCCAACACAGTTAACTCATGCACCAAATCCTGTTTTCTACTAAGAACTAGGTCTAAAATAGTTTCCCCTTATATTAGTTCTTGTATCAGCTGCTCCATGAAGCGGTCATTTATTTTGTCTAGGAACTTTACTTCTCTAGCAAGTCCTGATGTGATATTCACCCAGTCAATACTAGGGTAATTGAAATCATGCATTATTATTGTGCTGCTGGTTTGTTATCTTTCCTAATATCTTATAGCATTTCATTGTCTGTTTGTTCATTCTAAGCAGGTGAAAGGTAATATACCCCCACTACTATTTTATTCCCCTTTTTTGAGCTGGAATTTCTATCCATAAAAATTCAACATTGCATTTTGTTTCCTCCAAAATGTTTATCCTATTTCACTCAATGCACTCTTTAATATATAGTGTCACCCCTCCACCACTTTGATCCATCCTATCTTTTCTATATAATTTAGGGATGTGCGAAGCCCGAACCTATTGGTTTGGGCTTCGTTTTTGGCCTGATGCAGGAAATCTCGTATTTCCCGTGGTTTGGGCCTTTAAAATTCGGAGAGACCCGAATTTCGGTTTAGTGTGCAATAACGGGGTTAGTGCTCACTAGTGCGCACTAAACCCAAAACAAATTTTTCCCGAAATTTTGGGAACAATTCCTTCCGATTTCAGGCTCCCCGATGAAGGACGAATTAGGCAATTTTGTTGAAATTGCCTAATTCTTCCTGGATGAATGCACATCCCTAATATAATTTGAATCCTGGTATCACAGTGGCCCATTGGTTATCCTTCCTCCAGCAAGTCTCTGAGATGCCAATTACATCTGCCTTTTCATCCAGTGCTATACACTCAAACTCTCCCATCTTATTTTTTAGACTTCTACCATTTGTATGTAGGCATTTCAAAGTATGCTTTTGCCTATATTAACAACCTGCTTATCAGTTGACAAGGGTATTTGGAATCTTTCTGCTCTGTCTGCTCTTTACTTAAAGTTACCTGGTCCACTTTAGCATTTATTGCAACTTCTCTACTGGGATGCCCTAATTTCCTTGTTTTCTTAGTATCCTTTAAAGGAAACTACATCATTCAAAACCATTCACTTCTATGAGACATGTCTTTCCCAATAGTTGTCAGTTTCGTGAAATGCCCCCTTCTTTTTGTATTATAATTAGGGATGTGAATCGTTTTTTGACGATTTAAAATATCGTCCGATATATTTTAAATCGTCAAAAATCGTTAGAGCCACGATACAATAACAATTCCCCCGATTTATCGTCAAAAAATCGTAAATCGGGGGAAGGGGAGGGGAAGGGGGAGGGGAAGGGGGAGGGTGGGAAAACCGGCACACTAAAACAACCCTAAAACCCACCCCGACCCTTTAAAATAAATCCCCCACCCTCCCGAACCCCCCCAAAATGCCTTAAATTACCTGGGGTCCAGAGGAAGGGTCCCAGTGTGATCTTTTACTCTCGGACCTCCGTGCATTGTAGAAATGGCGCCGGCACTACCTTTGACCTGTCATATGACAGGTCAAAGGTAGCGCCGGTGCCATTTTGTTTTTTTTGTCCCCCGACGTCAGGAGCGTAGGAGATCGCTCCCGGACCCCTGCTGGACCCCCAGGGACTTTTGGCCAGCTTGGGGGGCCTCCTGACCCCCACAAGACTTGCCAAAAGTCCAGCGGGGGTCCGGAACGATCTCCTACCGCGAATCGTTTTTCCGTACGGAAAAACGATTCGACTGCAGGAGGTCGTTCCGGACCCCCGCTGGACCCCCAGGGACTTTTGGCCAGCTTGGAGGGGCCTCCTGACCCCCACAAGACTTGCCAAAAGTCCAGCGGGGGTCCGGAACGACCTCCTGCAGTCGAATCGTGTTGCCATATGGCCGGCGCCATTTTGCGCAAAATGGCGCCGGCCGTACGGCAACACGGGTCGGGGTGGGTTTTAGGGTTGTTTTAGTGTGCCGGTTTTCCCGCCCTCCCCCTTCCCCTCCCCCCCCCCACTGGACCCCAGGTAATTTAAGGCATTTTGGGGGGGGTTCGGGAGGGTGGGGGATTTATTTTAAAGGGTCGGGGTGGGTTTTAGGGATGTTTTAGTGTGCCGGTTTTCGATTTACACGATTTACACAATATTTAAAAAACCCAAACTGCGATGATCCGATTCCCTCCCCCTCCCAGCCGAAATCGATCATTAAGACGATCGATCACACGATTCACATCTCTAATTATTATATTAGAAAGGATAAATTATTGGCCCCTATTTTTCCACTTGACCTGACTCATGAATTTACCAACTTTCATGGCAGCTCTCAGCCATCTCTTTTCCAAGCTGAAGAGCCCTAATCTGTTTAGCCTCACTTCATAAGGGAGATGTTTTCTTAGGTCCTCAGACAATTAAGAGTTAGTATTAAAACATGCAAATGTATAGAATTTTTCTGAGGTAATCAGGATTAAAACAATTTACATCAGCATAAAAGCTCATGCACAAAGGGAAAAAGTGCAGTCAATAGCAGTTTCAGGATTGGAAAGCTGCAAAAATTAAGTAAGGGAGTTATTTTGTTGGTTTTGATGGAACACTCAGCTTGTATGTAGCAGATTAATGAATGTGGTTAGGATAGTGGCAGCAAAGTAATTGTAATAGTAATCAAAGGTGTCAAACCACTGTAGCTGAGTGGCTTTATAGTGGCTAGTATAAGCAAGAGTTGCTAATATTAGCATTTAAAAAAAGTTACTGAGAAAGAAATAGCTTTCTTCTTATTTGTATTTGGGGATCTCTCAAAACAAAGCAGGATACTCACTAGAGCCTAGGCTTTCCTGCACACATGCTTGCAGAAGAATTCTCATGTTTTCTGGGTTTAATTCAAATTCCTTTTTCATTATTTAGCAGTAAGATTTTGTTAAATAATACTGCATATACTAAGCTTAATTCTAAATGAAAGCAAAATAAATTAAGGGAAATTTAGTTTATCATAACCAAAAGGAAAATGCCAGATATTTAGCACTACTGAGAAACCTTTTTTGTGAAGATGACCTGAGAGCATCTTAATTAAGACATTAAAGTGCACTTTGCAACTGTCCAGATGGAGTTTCTTGAACTAGGGTTTACTAGGGAAAACTGTGAGCATAAAACAAAGTCGACGTTAAATTTAGTAATTTGGATCATAATTACTTAGATAACTTACGGGCCAATTCAGTAAAGTCCGCAGGAGAGCGGGCGATACCGATATTCAGTACCTGAATATCGGTATATAAAAAAATAATAAATAAAATAAATAAATAAAACATGTATTAGCTGTAGTTCCTAAAAGACTAACAAGTAAATATTTGTACTATATAAAGAAAATAATCTTCTCAAATTTTATGATCCAATAGACGTATTTAACAGAAGTGTTTCTTTATGATTTTGTTAAACTTGGTTGGCAAATTGAAATGCATCTGAACAAATAAAATATCAACCATTTTGGGGGTAACTAAATTTTCAAAAGAGTCAACCAACTAACTTTGAAAGTTAGGGGGCCAAATCAGCTAAGCTGAATAACTAAATGTAGGCATCTATTTTAAGACAGCCAATCAACAATGGGAAGCCTTTGGAGTGGGGCTAGGTCAACAAATGCATGTTAAGCACCTACTAGAAATAATTTTCAATAAGAACATAAGAACATGCCATACTGGGTGAGACCAAGGGTCCATCAAGCCCAGCATCCTGTTTCCAACAGTGGCCAATCCAGGCCATAAGAACCTGGCAAGTACCCAAAAAACTAAGTCTATTCCATGTTACCGTTGCTAGTAATAGCAATGGCTATTTTCTATGTCAAATTAATTAATAGCAGGTAATGGACTTCTCCTCCAAGAACTTATCCAATCCCTTTTCAAACACAGCTTACTAACTGCATTAACTTGACTGGTCAAAGATAGGCAAAGATAGGCAAAGGGATAGTGAGCTTAAATCTAGCTATGCTGTCCCTGCTCCTGGAGTCAGTGATTCAGCTCCTCCTTCCTGCTCAGCCAGTCACCCTGATCCCACCCTCCCACCTTCATAATCATTAAAAAATGGCTCCAGATTTCCCCATGATCCCCACTCCCACCTACCTAATGAAAAAATCACCTGGGGACCCAATACCCACTCCCCTCAATCTTCCTCTCATCCACTCAATGTAAAAATGACCTTTGGCTTGACCCCTATCGCAAAAGTCCTCTCCACCCTGCCTTAAATTAAAAATAATCCCTGATTCCCCCCCTAAAAAAACAAACAAATCCTGCTTACTAGCCACAAAAATGCCCCAAATGCTTTCTATGCTAAGATAGCAGCAGGACACAAGTTACTTCCTACTGGCATGGTGTCTGGCAGTCTTCTGGCAATGCTTAGAGTCAGAGCAATGCAAGATGCCTCCTGCCAGCTCAGATTATGAAGCATTTGGAAGTTCCTTAAGGGAGTGAAGGAGGATTGGGGACAAAGTTTTTAGCTTTGGGTTGGAGGGAGGGAGATTGGGGAAACAGATTGGATCTCCCAAGTCATTTTTACATTGAGTGCATTGGAGTGAGATCAGGAATGGGCAGTATGCTCAAGTTCTCAGGTCAGTTTTAGTTTAGGTGGGAGAAGGAGAGAGTGGGAGGGAGGCTTTGGTCCTCAGTTTATTTTTCAATGAGAGAGTAAGAGGAGAGATCATTTTTTCCACCTCCCCCAAAACGATAAGGGAACTCCCACGATCAATATCGTGGGGTTTTCCTATCGTTTTGGGGGAGCCCCCGATTTCTGACGATTTTGAAAATATCGACGATATTTTCAATCGTCCAAAGCCTGATTCACATGATGCACTAGTCCTCTTATAGCATAAAGGGCTGTGGACGCACCTCCAAAACACACATCCAACTGTGGGTTAAACAGAACACTCAAAAGAGCACCTCTTTTGCGTATGTGTCTATGTGTGTTTGGAGGAAAGGGAGGGAATCAGGACAGCTATTGAACATACAATTTTATTGCACATCATACAGGAAGAATCTGTGTGTGTGTGTGTGTGTGTGTGTGTGGGCGGGTGGTTGGGTGGTATTACTGAGTTGGGGAGAGGTTTGAGAAGATTTAGTTGGCTAGTAATGATTTTCTTCACAAGCTGGTTAAATTTATTTACACAACTTTGAATTCCCTTAAATCAAATTGGATTAAGACTGATTTTCAGCAGAAAATTAGCTGCCTATGATCAGCAGAAAATCAGCTTAACTTAATTGGAAATGAACTGACTAGATGGGACAATAGGTCTTTTTCTGCCATTATCTACCTTGTTCCTGTGTGAGCCATTCTAAAAATCTGAGCATCTGATTTTTAATGAATAAAGCCCCAAACAAGCAAAACTTCCAGGGCATGATATTCAGAGTGGGGCAGATTTTAAAACATACGCACGGGCGTAAATTTGTGCGCGCACCCCGGTGTGGACAAATGTACACCCAATTTTATAACATGTGCGTGCAGCCGCGTGCATGTTATAAAATCAGTGTCGGCACACACAAGGGGGGTGCACAATTGTGCGCCTTGTGTGCGCCGTGCCACGCTGCCTTCCTCCGTTCCCTTCCCCCCCACCCCACCTTCCCTTCCCTTCCCCTAACTCTCCCGCCCCCCAGACCTAAGCTAAACCCCCCTAAAAAAGTTATCTTACCTAGTTACACCTGCCTTGGGCAGGTGCAAGTTACATGCGCTGGCCGATGGCCAGCCTGCGATCCCGGCACAACCTTAGGGAATTCAGGCCTTAGTGGTCACATAGTAGGGGATATTTTGGACCTGAAATGTCAGAGATAGATTTTGTACTGGATATGTGAATATGAGATGAGGAGGGTGGCATGAGACAGGGATTATCAAAAGGATGACAACAGAAAGGATTGGAAAGGGGGGAGAGAGAGAAATAAAATGATAGGATGAAGGAAAGGATGAAAAGGAGTGTAAGACAGGAAGGTACTATAGGATGGATTAGGTAGGATTAAAGATGGATGGAAGAAAGGGAGAGGGAAGGATGGAATAGAGAAGCAAGGGTGATGGAGAAACATGCAGATGGTTGGCAGAATGACAAATATATGGAAGACATGGAAAGACACATAGAAAGATGGGAAAGAATAAAGTAGGGATATGCTTTCATTTTTATTGTGATAGGAAAAGTCAATTGGATTGCCCATTTTGTTTCATAATGTTTCTAAACTGAAACTAAAGTAAATTACAATATATGTTTTTAAATTTTCATTTAGTGCACGTGACATTATTCAATTTAGTGTGGACTATTTGAGTTAGTGCACACTATTAAAACTCAAATAGTGCACAACAAATAAAAAATAGTCTGAACTAATTTTTTTTTTTTTTAAATGAAAGAAAACCTAAAAAAACAATACAAAAAAGGGGGGGGATAAATGAAATGTAACAAAATGAATGGAAAGTTTTATTGATGCACACTCCTAGAAAAAAGTAAGAGTATGAGCTAAAGGAATAAAGGGAACAAAAACAGAACAAATTAAATTCCACTCCTCATCCAGACCCATCAGAGAATCATACAAAGGATCTCTCCAAGTGCCTCCTAACAAAACCTCACGCCACACTGCCACCAAAGAACGAGCATTCTCGATAGCAGGACCTACTATCTGGAACAACTTACCACCAGACCTCATACAGGAACCCTGCCTACAAACATTTCGAAAAAAACTCAAAACCTGGCTATTTCGCCAAGCTTTCCCATAATCGCTCCACTCTAGGAACTCTACATTTCAAGCCTACCTGGCAATGTACGTAGCGAAACCCTCTTAATCTTAATGGTTACCTCTCTGTCCTTCTCTTTTCTTCCATTCCCAAGTTTTGATCTCCTTGTTAAATGTAATTTTTGCCTCCTCTGAATGTTTTTACTGTTAAACGGTTGATAAGAATGTTTTACCCCTAGTTCCATGTAAACCGATTTGATATGACACCAGTCATGAAGGTCGATATATAAAAGATTTAAATAAATAAATAAATAACGTGAAAAGAGACAATTTAATACATATAAATCGAAAGGAATGAGAGCTGTAAAATAATTTTTGAAAGTAAGTTAAAGATTTTTAAAAAATTAATATGAGATATATTTATTAATTTGTTTTGCTTCTATTCCACATTTTCTTAAACATGAATGCAGATATATCAAGCATAAATAATAATACTGTAATACAAAACATGTTGTACATACAATATACCAACAGTTAATTAAAAGCATCTAAAAATAACATCATTTTAACTTTTTTCTTGAATCCCACTATGCAAATCCCAAGCAAAGTATTTCATATAGCTGGTCCTAAGATCAAAAATGCTTTGGCGCTAGTCGTTGACAATCTAGCCATGGACAAAGAAGGTACCATTAACAAGCCTTGTGATGAAGAATGGAGAATACAAGAAGGAATGTAGAGTTTTATTACATCCTTTGAAGTCATCTGAATAAATAGCTCTATAAAGTAGAGGTAACATCTTAAACTGTACTAACTGCACAACTGGTATACCTGTTGAAAGAAATGAGAAAGACCTTATTGCCTCTTGTTTTGAAATAATATCCTATTGGTGTATCAACCCAGTTTTTTGTAAATTTGTAGCACTACCAGTCTGTGGGAGATATCAGACATTTCACTACTGTATGCAACCAAATATGAATTTTGACTCTGCAAGACAGTCGCTTACGTCATATAAGGGATGCTGACATTTATGTTTCTCAGACAAACAAGATGAATAACTTTGACAGAATAACAATACTGGCCAAGGTTATCTGAAAATGCCCATTTACTTAAAGGCTTTAAGCTTTCTAATAAAGAGAGTTAAACTCAGGACAGTGAAAGGTTACAGAGGCAAAAACAACTCAAATCTATCCAGAGATGAAAAATAACCTATCCAAGGGCAGCTTATCTAACAGAAAAGCATGACATAGTAGAGCAGTGCTGGTCAAGAGGTGACAAGACAGCGATAATTCCCTTGCCTGGGTATGCCACGCAGCAGAAGCAGTGACACCCCCCCCCCCCCCCCCCCCCCCCACACACACACACACACACCATTGCAAAAAAGGTGCTAGCACTCTGAAATGTCTGGGCTGTTAAAAGCAATAGAGAAAGGGAGGGTGCCAAAAGAAAGACCATTTACACAAAGATGATGTCCAAAGCATCACTCCTGCTCCTTCCTGCTGCTAAGAAGAAGACATACAATGCCCTAGAAGTCTACATGCAAGACAGCTCTGCCTGTTAGCCTGCTGCCCATGTGGAAGCAGGCTTCTCTTCTCCAAGGCTGGGAGAAGCTCCTTAGCAAGGCAAATGACAGGGACCAAGACCATAAGCTCTCCTTAGCAAAGACTATCTCTGAGACCTCCAGCCAGAGACTGCTCCAGTTAAAACAAAGGTAAACTAAAGCTGTGGGGATAGTTAGCTTACTACATTTATTAATATATCCAAAGCAAGTCCAAGTCTCTGATATGTTTATGTTTACTAATGATGCAGAACTTTACTTAGTATAAACCGATACCGAGCAGCAAGGACTTTAGAGATTTTAGGGCCAGATGTTAAATGCCCTACGCACATAAATCTAGAGGATTTACGCGCTTGGGGTGGGGGTGGGGTTACGCGTGCCGGGCCTATTTTAAAAAGGCCCGGTGACACGCATAAGCCCCAGGACGCATGTAAGTCCTGGGGCTTGCAAAAAGGGGTGGTCCAAGGTGGGGTGTGGGTGGGGTGGGAATGTCCGGGGTGGAGTGGGGGCGGGGTCCAGAGGCCTCCACATAGCAGCCATTGCCGCTGTGTTGGAGGATCGTCTGCTGGCAGGCTGCTGGCAGGTGCAAAAGGTAAGACAAAGGTCAGGGGGGGGGTTAGAATAGGGCTAGTCAGGCTAGGGGGAAGGGAACGGGGGAAGGCAACGCGGCTCGGCAACGCACAAGGTAACAATTGTGCACCCCCTTGCACACGCCGACCCCTGATTTTATAACATGCACACGCCTGTGCGCGCAGTTATAAAATCACGTGTCCATGTCTGCGCACCGGGTAAGTGTGCGCACATGGATGTGCTCGCGCATCTATTAAAAACTACCCCTTATTATTTATTTTATTCTAACTGGTAAACCTGAAAAAATCTGACAAATAAAAGTCTGATTCTGTGGATAAACCTTGTGGTCTTTTCTGGGCTATTCAGATTGTATAGGTATAGGAGATGATAGAGGTCCTGTAGCACTGCCCCTTCCTGCTAGGTGTGGAGGATGGGGAAAGAAGTATGCAGTATTAGACAAGTTCTGAAGGAAGTAAAAATGCAATTTCAGATCTATTAGTAAAAATTTTGTAACCTATTGTTAAAATCATCCATTTTACCTGAAGACTGGAGGGTGTCTGTCTAATGTAACCCCAATATTTAAAAAGGGCTCCAGGGGCGATCCGGGAAACTATATACCAATGAGCCTGACTTCAGTGCCAGGAAAAATAGTGAAAATATTCTAAAGATCAAAATCACAGAACATGTAGAAAGGCACGGTTTAGTGGAACAAAGTCAGCATGGATTTGCACAAGGGAGGTCTTGCCTCACAAAATTTGCTTCAACTTTTTTGAAGGGGTTAATAAACATGTGAATAAAGGGTGAACTGGGTAGATGTAGTGTATTTGGGATTTCAGAAGGCGCTTGACAAAGTCCCTCGTGAGAGGCTTCTAGAGAAATCTAAAAAGTCATGGGATAGGAGGCGATTGTCCTTTTGTTTTACAAACTGATTAAACAACCGGAAACAGAGAGCAGGATTAAATGGTCAATTTTTCTCAGTGGAATAGTGCAAACAGTGGAGTGTCCTTAGGGATCCTAGTAATTGGATCTTGTGTTTTTCAATATTATTTATAAATGAAGCTGGAAAGGAATACACAAGTGAGGTAATCAATCTGCAGATGCTACAAAAGTATTCAAAGTAGTTAAATCACAAGCAGATTGTGATAAATTGCAGGAGGGCCTTGCAAGACTGGAAGATTGGGCACCCAAATAAATGGCAAATACAATTTAATGTGGACAAATGCAAGGTGATGCATGTAGGGAAAAATAAGCCATGCTGTAGTTACACGATGTTTCATATTAGGAGCTACCACCCAGGAAAAAGATCTAGACATCATAGTGGATAATACATTGAAATAGGCTCAGTGTGCTGCAGAAGTCAAGAAAGCAAACAGAAAGTTAGGAATTATTAGGAAGGGAATGGTGAATAAAACGGAGAATGTCATAATGCCTCTATCGCTCCATGGTGAGACTGCACCTTGAGTACTGTGTACAATTCTGGTCGCCACATCTCCAGAAAGATATAATTGCACTAGAGAAGGTACAGAGAAGGGCAACCAAAATGATAAAGGGAATGGAATGGTTCCCCTATGAGGAAAGGCTAAAGAGGTTAGGGCTGTTCAGCTTGGAGAAGAGAAGGCTGAGGGGGAATATGATAGAGGTCTTTAAAATCATGAGAGGTCTAGAATGGGTAAATGTGAATCGGTTATTTACTCTTTCAAATAATAGAAGGGCACTCCATGAAGTTATAAAGTAGTAAATTTAAAACTAATTGAAGAAAATTATTTTTCACTCAATCCACAATTAAGCTCTGGAATTTGTTGCCAGAGGTTGTAGTTCGTGCACTTAGTATAGCTGGATTTAAAAAAGGTTTGGAGAAGTTGCTGGAGGAGATATCCATTAACTGCTATTAATCAAGTTGACTTAAGGATTAGCCACTGCTAATACTGGCATGAGTCGCATTTGGGTTCTTGCCAGGTACTTGTAGCCTGGATTGGCCACTTTTGGAAACATGATGTTGGGTTTGATGGATCCTTGCTTTGACCAGTATGGCAATACTTATGTTCTTATGTTCTTATGATAGCACATTATCTGCATCTGTTAGCCAAGTTTATGGTAGACATGTAATATCAGCTCTTGCATCCCTAATTATATTTAAAATGGTATCCACATTTCCCCTGATTGAGTTTACATTGATCATCACATTTTTAAAAGAGGGTACCCTGATTGTTTGTTCACTTAATCTCCTTTGCTATCAGAATCTCCCTTCCCCAGGTGAGGTTTCCCCATCAGTCATCTCACTGATCTTACTTTGTCATTTGCTTTAAAAATACATTTACCAAAATAACTCACCCTTTCTTTAATTTTAGGGATTGGCAGATTCCCCCCATCTAGCCTAGCAAACTATTTGCAAACACATCTTTATCCTGAGACCCATCACCAGAGTTTATAGGACAATTTTAATCCCCTGCTCTATGCCTATTTCCACACTTCTCAGATAAATGACAAAATTAAGCCCAGATTTACTAAGCCACGTTATGGCTATAATGTGTAACTTTTCAAGGCAGGGGGGCCCCCTCCCTGAACCCCCAAAAATAGCTTTTAAAAATGATATTGGTAGACAGGGCTCGGTCTGCACCATTTTCCAAAATGACACCGAACATCCTTTGCCCCTACCATATGCTGCAAAATGGAATATTCATTTCTTATTATTTCATTTATATATATATATATATATATATATATATATATATATATATATATATATATATACTTTGAAGTAGATTATTCTAAGGTACTGTAGGTATTTCCCTATCCCCTGAGAGCTCACAGTCTAAGGGCCTGATTTACTAAGGTTTTTCTCCCATTCTGTGACTATGAGAAAAATGCAAATTAAAGAGACCCTAAGTTTAATTATACTAAATGTAATTATAAAATAATTAAATTGAAATAATTGCAAGTAGTAATTTATTGTATTTACAAATAAAATATTTGGATTAACCTATTGTGAAAATGATTGTTTGCATATGAGACTCATCTTATCACTGTATATCTGAATCAGATGAAAACAAAATTTAGATTTCAATCCAAATGAAAATTCAGTCTAAAATCTAAATGGATTTAGTAAATCCTTATGTAATTGCAGCCAACCCAGAGTTGCTCCCTCTAGCTTATGAGATCATATTTTATTATATACTACTTGTTAATGTAATCTTTCATTTATGCATGTATCTCTTCTATAGTTCTGACAATGTTTCCTTTCATGTGTGAAAAGAGGGCAGTGAAGAAAATTTATATTTATAGAAATTCAGGGTAATTTATCCTGAGTTCCTACAGTAATTTAGGGTTAACTGGTCTTGATGCAATGATATATAGAAATATAGAAATATATAGAGAGAGGAGAGATAGAGAGAAAGATATAAAACACATGCCCTTATTGCTTTTGTCATTTAATTTTAAATATGTGATATACAACATAATTCCTCCATAGGGTATTGGTTATGGCTTTCACTTTGTCTCACTGACATTAATGCATTCCATTCACATGCCCAGCAATCAAAAATATTACCACCACAGCAATTTGTGTCCATTAGTATAATACTGCACTATTGAGCATTACTATTGTAATAAGTCATACAAACAAGTCCTGTATTCCATTTGCAAGGACACATTTATCCTTGACACTGTATAAAACATTATAAGATAAGTAAACTGCAGCTACTGTATATGCCTACAACATTACATAGCCCCTTCTTCAGATGCCTGAAAAGAAGCTTGTTTTTCAAATAGTTGCAAGTAATATGCAATACTTATTTGTGACATTAATAACATATCTTTTTCTAAATTCTGATATCCTTATTTCTTTGTGAACTTGTGCACAGAGCACATCCCTATGTGTGTTTAGACTATCATTTTCCATCTCTCCATTTGTATAACCTGAGTCTCCACTGCTGAAAAGTAGTAAGTAGCTACAAGCCAATCTATGAGGGTAACTCTCAAACAGCTAAGCACAGCCCCATCTACTCATGTCCATTCAGATTTACTATTGTAATCTGTGCAGATGTGTCTGCTGCACAGCTTCTAAAATACACATATCAATAACCCTAAAAGCACGCATGTACCCTTTATTATCTCATGCAAATATGCACACATTTTAAAATGTTCACGCGCACGTACTCAAACTTGTACACGTCTGCTTTTACACACATGCACATGCACTTCCCTTGTGTTTATAGATCAGGTTCATTCACAAGATGGCCCCCATGGCAAGGCAGTCTAATTTCACCATCAGGGACAAGTCTAAGATGGCATTCCAGGTGGTGAAGAATGAAGACTTCCTTTTCACCCAACCCTGTGGTCAGGAGGAACAACAGGCAAATGTGGCAGGCTTCCAGGGATCTGCAGGCCAAATTCAGTTGCAGAGCTTCCTACCCTGGAGGTAAGTACATTGTGGGAAGGTAGGTTCAGGTAGGAGATAGGGGTGGATTTGGGGGAATTTTGAATGAATTTAAAGACTGAGGGTAGGGTTGGGAGACTTTTGAAGGGCTATTGGGATTGGGGCTGGGTATTCTGGATATTGGTGCCCTAACGCCCGAGATTTTGACATAACACATGAGCCTCTGGCATGGCACACATATTGCAATATCAGCTATGCAAAATGCTCTTATCACAAGTTGCACTATTAGCCCGATTTGGGCTACATTGCCAGTATATATCGCAGTTCACAATGTTGAGAGAGAGAGAGAGAGAGAGAGAGAGAGAGAGAGAGAGAGAGAGACTTGCTATAATGCTTCCTCCCTAGACAGGTATTTGTATCTCTATGGGAGGCCCACCTAGAAACTCGAGGTGGGGTTTAGGGGCCACTTTGACATTCAACATGAGATGTATGAACAGAAGAGTGGTCTCTTGTGAAGATTTGATGGTCTTCGGCGTGAGGAAACTCACTCCAAGATGAGATTTGGGCAATGATCTCTCCACCTAGCTTGATGGACACTCTACCTGGGCAACAACAAGCTAAGTGGAGAGATCATTGCCCAAATCTCATCTTGGAGTGAGTTTCCTCACACCGAAGGCCATCAAATCTTCACAAGAGACCACTCTTCTGTTCGTACATCTCACGTTGAATGTCAAAGTGGCCCCTAAACCCCACCTCGTGTTACTAGGTGGGCCTCCCATAGGGAT